>NW_009258727.1:2927651-2947618 GCF_000687185.1 Egretta garzetta | reverse complement strand
AAGAGAGAAAGGAGGGAGATGGAGGGAGAATGAATATGTGTTAGAAACAGGGAAGCTTTTAATAACACTATTCCCTGAGCTTGAATTTGTTCTTTATTTTTGCTCATAAGGGATTTAAAAGTATGAACTCACATGGAGAAGAATCATTCTATTTTTTCAAGGAATTTTTATAACTTTTCTTAAATTTTGCACAATCCAGTAGATACATAGGGCACTGCGTAAAATAAATTGATACCAGATTCTCTCTTGAGTGTATATGGAATTGCAGATGAAAATACAGAGAAGAATTAAGCTTAGCACAGTATACCTAAGCCCACACTTAATGTCTTCCACGGAGTGACTTTTCTTTCAGTGAGGGTGAAGCCATTTATATGAGCCTATCGTTTACCAGTGCAAAGCCATGTAGTTCCAGATAAATGACCATGAACAACATGTAAAGCCTAACTAATCATGCACAGTACCACTTTGGATGCATTCTAGTAGTTTTGGAAGCAGTATCAAAGCAAGCATCACTGTAGGGCTCACAAGCTATTTAGAGGGATACCAACCTACTGACAGTGTTAAATTTGAAGAAAGGAAACTGCTCAAACTGCCCAATTGGGAATTCAGTTAATTATATCTTGTGGAAGTCAAACAGATGAGGACACTTTTCTTTTAAACAGCTCCAATACTTTGTCACTATTTACTCACAAACCACAGCACTGGAAGAAGACAGTACATCCAGGCTGAGTCAATTCAACTACAGTTTATTCTTTCGGGGACCAGTGATGCTCCCATTATCAGCAAGAGAAATTAATTTTTAAGAGGTAGTTTAACAGCCGCAATTACTCAGAGGAACAGATAGTATAATAAGAAGCTGGTAGAACACCACTCTTGCTAAAGGAAAGTTACTTTTAAAGGTTAATGGCATATAATTTACAATAAATTTCTTTCCTTGACTGCAGCAAAATGTGCTGAACACTCCCAGTGCTCAGGCTAAAAAGCATACTGATTCACAATTTTTTTCCCAGGTCTTGAAATTCCTTCATCACTTTGCTCTCCTAGAACTTCCGCTCTAATGTGACACTCTGGGAAAGCAACATCAGTGAATCATATTAGCTATACCAGTGCTTACAATACAGTCTGAGGTTATAGTCTTAAGTAAGCAAGTATTGGGTCATTTCAAAAAAACATTCTGTTGCTTTGCCACTTTTGGAATGAGATATTAACAAAAAAGGAAAAAGTTATGCCTTTTCATTCTTCAAATGTACTTTCTGGCAGTGAAAGAATCCTACTGAAAAATAATTTCTTTTAATCTTGGGGCCAGTTTAAGTGTCTGCATTTAAATTTAGTGAGTAGGTTAATGTCCCTCCAATTGGATCTCAATTATATACACTTCAGTTCTTGCATTTACATCATTGTTTTCCTTAACAAATCCATAAATAATTCAGCTCCTTAGGGAATAAACTATTAAACCAAAATCCAGTGGACTTTAAGAGAGGTATGCTTGAACTTTCTAACTAATATTGGAAGCTCTTTCAACAATTATTGTGCAAAGCTTGTACAAAACCATATTGTTAATGAGACCACCTTACAGTTACATTGACATCACTTTGTCATTTTGCCAGTACAAGCCTTTCTCTTACAATCTATTTTTTCTCAACTGCTTTTTTTGGTTAACAAAAATGAAATGGTACTGCTCAATTTTCCTCAGCTTGAGTGAATGCTCTTTTACTTTGCACCAGCCAATTACCATTATTATTCGTGACACATCCTGAAGTGGGCCAGGTGCCAAAGAGAGTCCTCGGGGCTGTGAGAGTATTGATGGACTTGACTGTACCTGCCCAGCTCCTCCAGGGCTACCCCCACCCTACCCAGCACCCTCCAGAGATGCTGCAGGGTCTCCAGTTCTCCTTCTGAACAGCTATTTGGATTTGCTGGCTTGTTCTCAGTGCTGGATTGTTACCTTGTTTTTGGCTGATGTTCATCAGCCTGTCAGCAGGGCCTATTGCCATCACCACCATGCTTGGCTCAGCTGGCTCAAGTGCTGTGGGGCTGCACCCCTCAGTGTGGGCACTGCGTCCCTGCATCATGGCTGCCCTTGGTCCCCAGCACCCCAGTCCTGAGGAAGCCGCTGGCCTGCATAGCACCCTGACAGTGAGCTCAGACCTTCTTGAGCTCAGAGCTGGGCACCATGAAGACTGGCCCCCATGGTGGTCCCATAGCCCTTGCTGTCCTCCAGACTCCAACTGTGCACCCACACTGTCCCCAACCCTTCCATGTTGACTGAGCAAGGGTATGACGGTTTCTCTGTCAAATGTGGTTAATACTCTCTGCTTCACCCAGGGGACAACAGGTATCAGCCCTCCAGCACCTTTCACTCCTGGCTCTCAGGAAGGGCCCCAAACTGAGTCACCTCCTGTACGGAGCCAATGGCTGCCTGTGACTGAGCTACAAACCCTTACAGTGAAGAAGGCTCAGAAGAGATGGGTATGGATGATGTGCTCACAATGCTCAGAGAAGAGGGTATGAAGTGACCACAGTTATTGTAAAGGAAGATGAACCTGAGCTTGGTTGAGTTGGACTAGGTGTTCTCAAGAGGTCCCTTCCAATCTACGACTGAGTGATTCTGTACAAGAGGCAATTCAAAGGTGTGCTGCAAAGCCAAAGAGAGTGATAAAGGCAGAACTGGCAAAGGAGCAAGAGAAGGCTCTTTACTTTGGCCTACAGTTTTCTACAAAACCTCACTCTCAGAATTTGCACATTTGATGTAAATAGTTTATACAAATAAAAAATGATATAACACTAATTGAAAGGTAAACTTAAGCCTAAATTTTGTGACTCGCTTCATGCATTACAAGTGAGAGGTATAACATTTTACCTACTCAAAGCCTGAATTACTGTTTTTCAAAGAGAAGCATTAATTCTGTGGTGCTTGAGAAGACTTGATTAAACCCTGAAACCACTGAAGTCTATGGAAGTTTTCCCACTGACTAGAAGAGTTTTGCATAATTTACTCTCTAGTAAGAGTCATGACACATACATGTTGAAATTCCTATAGTGCACTTGTAAATATTTAAATGAATTGATTCCTCCCATTCCCCTCCATTTTTAAGTTGTCTTACTAGTGTGTGCATCTTCCCTCCTGGAGAGTACATGTGCTGATCTACCCTGTCTTTTCCATAGCCTCAGGAAAACTCTGGCCTAGTCTATACAAACTCACGTGTCACCATTATAGCACCATTAGCACCACAATACTGAGTAATTTAGGGAACACACAGCCTATAGAACTCAGCACTGAAATGAAGCAATGCAGCTGCATGATACATCTGGATTCTTCCTCACACCATGGCAACAGCTCTGCCAAGACTCCTCAATCACTCAACAAAGTCAAATGAGCAGAATCAAATGGGCATTGGAGACCCTACATAAAACTCTGCAATTCAGATCTATGAAACACAGGTGGCCCCCTAAACTATGGAGTCAAAAAATTAGGTCTATATCCCCAGAATGCTGCTGAGTGTACAGGAATGCTTAGAGAAGCATACTTAGCTGCGTGCTGCAGACTTGTCCATGCAGCCCTGCTGTCCGGTTCTGGGGACAGCTCATGGTCTCTGTTTGTCCCTACACATTATGATAATAAGATACTGAACAACTTCCAGTGACTGTAGTGGAACCCACATCAGAAGTTAAATTCTATTAAAGATGACACCACATAAGCAAGTGTTAAGAAAAGTAGAAAACTGTGACAGATTGGATTCACTCTTGGCAAGACATGACATGCTTCACCTTTCACCACTGACTAGTCTAAAGAAGGAATTGTGACAGAACTGACTTCCGTTTAATGCAGTTTGAAAATCCCATGTCAGGGAGTAAGGAGTAACGAGAAACAGAGAAATACTCCATGTAAGCAAAATAAACAAGCAAACAAATGAACAAAACCCTGTACAAAATCAAAACACTTAGAAAACACTACTATAGAACCTGTGTTTTCAGCACAAACTTTACCATTATGTCAGAAAATTTAATTCTGACAGCAGAGCCCTGTTAGAGACCACAGTGTCTATCTGTAACCACTGATGAATTCTCAGTATCCTGATCTTGAATGCTACATACCTGAGACCATCAATTTGCCTTGATGTGCCATAGGAACTCAGGATAGTGAGGGGTTTATTTGCTCTCTCCAATTCATACGGCTGAAGAACTAATCTGTGTTTCTGAAAGACTGTTGCTCACCATACTTATTGTACTGTCTAATTAACACGAGCTATGAAACACTTGTGTAATGGGCTGATGCTTATCATGTACAAGGTTGGAAGGGTACTCCCCAGACCAACTAGAGAGAGTAGAGGTTTGATTAGTGGTTGTATCTAAATAATAATTATCATGAGCAAGTGTTCCTCAGGGTCCTGTTCAATATATTTATCAACTATCTGGATGCAGGAACTGAATGCACCATTAACAAGTTTGCTGATGATAACAAACTGGGAGGTGCTGTTGACTCTCTTGAGGGACAAGAGGCCTTGCAGAGGCATCTAGACAGATTAGAGCATTGGGTTATGATTAATGGGGTGAAATTTAACAAATCAAAATGCTGGATTCTGCACCTAGGGTAGAGTAACGTCAGGCACAAGTATAAATTGGGAGAGGAGTGGCTGGAGAACAGCCTTGCAGAAAAGGATCTGGGGGTGCTGGTCAACAGCAGGCTCCATGGGAACCAGCGGTGTGCCCTGGCAGCCCAGAGGACAAACTGCATCTAGGGTGCATCTAACACAGCATCGCTAGCTGGTCAAAGGAGGTGACTATCCTGCTGTATTCAGTGTTGGTGTGACCTTACCTTGAGTATTGTGTGCAGTTCTGGGCCCCACAAGTTGAGAAGGATGTTAAGATCCTTGAATACGTCCAGAGGAGGGCAACAAAGCTGGTTAAAAGGCTGGAAGGCATGTCTTATGAGGAGTGGCTAAGGACTTTGGGCTTGTCTAGTTTGGAGAAAAGGAGGCTGAGGGGTGACCTCATTGCTCTCTACAGCTTCCTCAGGAGACAAAGCCAAAGGGAGGCGATAAGCTCTTCTGGTATCCAGTGACAGGATGCATGGGAATGGTTCAGAGCTGTGCCAGGGGAGGTTTAGACTGGAGATAAGAAAGCATTTCTTTACAAAGAGTGTGGCCAAACACTGGGACAGCTTCCTAGAGAGGTGCTCAGTGCCCCAAGCCTGTCAGTGTTTAAGAGGCATTTGGACAATGCCTTTAATAACAAGCTGTAGGTTGGCTAGCCCTGAATTGGTCACACAGCTGGACGAGATGATGATGTTGTAGGTCCCTTCCAACTGAAATAGTCTATTCTATTCTAAAAAAGTAGTGCTTATAAACTACAGACTGCAAGTGACTGACTGTAGATACGAACTTTCAACCAGAGATGGAAGCTTCACCTGTGTAGCAGCAAGTATTTCCAAGAACTTTCTGCTGAGCACAGAAGCAACTTCCGATTTCCTTCAGTTCAGCTTCCACTGGCTGTTCTCCATTCCTAGGCAGATTGTGTCTATGTGCCACAGTTGTTAACTGCTCCTGCCTCAGTCCCTATGGAAATGGAAATAAAACTGAGATGGTACTAAAAGGTTGCTAGGAAACAGCCAGATGATGAGGAGGACAGTATCCCAGCCTCTCTTCTTTAGGATATTTCTCTAGTGTTTGTCAATCAAGACTGCCTTTGACAATTTTCCAATTACAGGTGGTGCTGAGGAATTCTATTAATAAAAGATCAGGAATGCTTTTTGTACCTGTGCTTAGTAAGACAAATGCAAAATTGTCTTTCTGACAAGAGTTTGCTCCCTTCCTCAGCTGTACATGGAACTACTCTTAACACTCATTCTAACTTGGGCTGATTCAGAATGCAGTAGATTATTTGACAAGTTATATAGTACATTTATTATCCTTTATATATCTCTTTATAGCATACTCACAATGAATATTTGAGTGTCTTCCAGTAGTGCATTAAGCAATGTGACTAATGCTTGTTACATGTTTATTCTTTCATTCCTCTCCCCAGGGGAAGATGTGTCTACTGTGCAATGTTTTGTTTTACAACATATAATGCTTGTCTGACTGTTTGTCTAAATGTTTGTGTTACAGAAGGAAAGGTTAAGAAAATCCAATTTGCACTTGGAAAAGAAGGTGGCACTCAAACTTGTGCTGGTCCTTGCCTCCTGGAGAAGTCGATTTCTCAGTCTCTGACTGGCCCCAGCAAACCCACTGTTTTCTGTTTAATAAGATTTACCTTCCTTGAAAAGGTTTCCCTTTGCCACTAGAACATAATCGTCAATCACCGTTTTCATTCTGGGACTTCAGTTTAGATACCCTGGGCCCTGGCCACAAAAAGACTCAGAAAAACAGTGCAACTTTGAATCCAATTCAGTAGCTGATGAGACTGGAAATAACAGTCTGGAAACCACCACAGCTGCTTGTCAGCTGGAAGAGTTCAAAATTCCCCACAGCCCACTATTTTTCTACCAGAAAGACTGGTCCTCTTGCCACACGATGTTGCTGTGACCTGCAAAGGCACTGCTGCCATGTATGATTTTAATCAGAAGTGGGTTTCTGATAGCGTATTCTTTGGGAGCAATACTTATTTGTGCAGGAGGCTTCTGGATATGAAAAATATAAGAATTGGTAGCATCTAGACCCCAAAGGGAAAATCAGATTCCTGGAGAAAATAATAGCTGGGAAGGAAAAGAAAGGATTTGTGTTCCTGTTTGTTTTGCTATATGGCTACAGCAGAAAACTTTTGAATGACATACCTTCTCTAAATGATCTTTTTTACTTATTTTTCAATCCAATGTAGAGTTATTTAATAATTAATTAATGTCATGAACCATAAGCCGCTGGATTCTGATTTTAAACCTTTGCTCTGCTGTTTCTAGTGAGCTGCAGACAATTTTGTAAAAGGAAAGTATAAATGAGATATTTATTTCAATTTTGTCTTTATTTTACATGTACTCTATAAATATTAGAATTTTGCCGTAAAAATCTTATTTCATGCTTTATGGTATTTTTATACTTTAGTTGTATTACTGTCATTACTGTTTATTTTATATTTCAGAGAATATAGTGTTTCTCAGAGCAATTGCAATGTCTTTCGCAGTAACAGGCAGTATCATAAAGGTCCCTGAAGGTATGGAATAACTTCTGGAGATCAGCTTTGCAGCAATCAGGACCATGTGCCCAGCTTAGAACATCTGGAATGGCCACGAGGTTCAGGATTTGCATACTGGTGAAACTGAAAATAAAGTGTTTGAGCAGATGTTAGAAAATTCAGAAAAAAAAAGACTACCTGCTTGCAGCAGTGAGTGGATCAGTGTTTCTTTGTTAATACATGTCACACCTATTTGTCTTCCTTTTCATATGACAAACAGCTGCTCATGTTTTTTTCTTTGCACCTTGCAATAGTCTTTAAAACGCAAAGAGAGAGTAATGGATCAAACTTATTTTTACAAGTATTTTCTGGAGAAAAAAGTGATGACTACTCTAAGAGATTAACACTTTTTCCTTCCATGTTCCCCCTTGATATTTTAATAGATATTAATTATAGTTTGTAAAAACTGTATCTGAAATACCTGCTCTTCTGAAAGAATATAAAAATAAACCTTTTGTCTACTATACTCTACTACTGAAAAAAAAAAAAAAAAGTGTTCCCCTTTTATGTCCTGTGTTTAAAAACATAATATCAATGGAATATATGTAAGCAGATTAAGATCCATTTTTGCATCATCTTATACCATGAAATATAATTTGATGTTGGTAAATGTATCTCTCTAAGATTGCAGTTTTTGTGATCTCACCGGTTAGTTACAAGTAAATCAAAGAAGGATGAGAAATCTGACCGTGATCCCACTGGTGACAGTGAGTGTCCTATCATTTACTACAGTAGAGCAGATGGGTCCCATGGTTTAATTAAATAATGCCGTTGTGGGCCATAGGATTGAACAGAAGTATTGAAAAGAGTTTGCTGCAACTTCAGTGCTACAGAATTTGCTGCCAAAAAGAAAATTGCAAAAATGGGTAATTGGGAAAATACGTATGAGGAAAAGTCAGAATTACTCCGTACTCTACCTTCAAAACCCAAATCTACTGCAAATCTAGAAATGTACTGCTGTTCTTTTCGTCTTCTCTGATATTGCTTTATACTTAATTGCATTCTTAGCTGGATGAATGAAAATAAGTTTATTTCAGCTTTCTTCTATTGCTTAGCTGATTCACGTCAGTTGTAGCAACATCAGTCTCAGAGGACTAGTCCCAGAAAAAAATCTGTCTGTACTGGGGTCTGTTTTATAACATGCACCTTCAAAAGCTTCCTTGTAATAGCAGCTTTTGTAACATCTATATAACATCTGACACCACTTCATTTTCCTTTTCTAGGGACTTGAAAAACTGGAATTGATGATCACCTAAGCCTCCTGTGTGTCTATCATCTTTGGACTTGTTCCTTTCCAGGGGAAACTTGCCATCATATTTGTCCCAGTTTGAAAAACAATGATTTTTTTTCCCCCTGTTTATATCAGGCAATGTTTCCATCTCAGGAAATAAAATTCTCCCTGGTAAAGTTTCCCACAAACATATTTTTAAATTTGGTAGAAATTTTGATCCCTCCCATTTAGGTAAAATTTATTCAGTCAGGAAAAGGATGTAAAAAGGCTTATTACGATGATTTGAAGAGGGCTGGTTGCTCTTTAGGAAAAGTTAAGAGGCCTGATGAGAGTAAGAGGGCTTGTTGTTGCTTTTTATAAATATATCAGTAAAATGGGAGATAAAAGAAATACTTAAACTGGAGGATGATAGACATATTGATAGTTTAGTTAATAAATTACACTAAGTACCTACCATATCCTTAATTCAAGCAGGAAAACTACTTTTCTAATTGAGGTTCCAAGCTGCTTCACAGTTCAGCTGGGAATTGGGCTGTAACTCTGGACCTGAGAAATGACCTCTTGCTGTAAAAAAGGTCTTGCAGGGACTCAGGCGAACACTATTAATTATAACATATTTTTTGGTTTAGTTTGTTATTAAGTTTATGAATAAAAAGTTGTATTATTGTTCCTGCATATGCATTTATTCCTTTCTTCTACACATTTCTCAACATTACAATGAGATTCTTTCCAAAAGAGGCTATGGATAGATGTTATTCTCTCAGAAAATTAAATTGTATACCACAATCAAGTGCTATGAAGGTAGTCTGCAAATCAAAAGGAAATCATATAGAACGGTACAGCCATGATATCCTATAAAAACCAAACTTCTGTGAATCCTTGCAGAGAGCAAACTCCTAGAATGACATTAGCTGTGAAAAGCAGTAAAATAAACCAACAGGCATTCTGTTATTTTTCTAAGTTATCCAGTTTTCACACATTTTAATAGCAATACATCTATTCGTGCATATGATTATATTCATGATTGCATGTGGTGACAACTGATATAATTGAGATGTTAGTGGAACATTTATTGATCAACCAAAATGTCTCAATTGAAAACCTGCACACAAACTCAATGGAAAATTACTGTCAAGTGTTATAATGATGGGGACTAAATCTTCAACTGCTGCTACCTGTAAAAAAATTGTAATAAAAAGCGGTCATCAGCACTCTCACTGTACTTGTTGACTGCATTCTAATTTAGTATTTGCGCTACAAATCTCCTACGGTGTGTATGGGCTTCAGTTTCAATAAGAAAGGGTGTGAACACAGTTTTAGATTGCTGGCTAACAGCCAGCCATCTCTTTTTTGGGTTCAGCTTCATCAAAACATTGCTGTTCCTCGCATGTGCTTCAATGTGCTGCACAAAGTGATTTACCCCTGCAGCCCAGAAATGGAGCCAGACCTGCAGTCACTGCCTCAGAAATCATGCTACCATTATTAACCCTTGTGAGGATGTGACCGGTCATCAGTGCACTAGGATTCACTACCATTTCTATTTTGGGATTACCAGAATTTGATTATCTGGATAAATTGGGAACAGTAGTGACAGAAGTAGGCAGTCAATACCACCACGACCTGAAGGATTAGAAGAAATGTGGAAACTACATGACATGAAGCAGAGGGAGGAAGAACTGACAAATAAGAAGGACAGAACAGAATTAATTAATTAATTTAATGGAAAAATGGGATGGAAGGAGAATTCCAGAAAGTTACAGTTAAGTAAAGTTAGCACTAGAATAAAAATGACCTGTGGTTGGAAGAAGTTGATAAGTTCAACAGGGACTGTTGAAATATATTTAATTGATGAAAACAGAATCCTGAAAAAACTTGAAATCAGAGTATATGAACCAGTTAAGCTTGCTTTCTGTTGAGGATGAAGGAAAATTATGAGAGGAAGTGACCTTGAACTTGAATTTTGAAGAATAAAGTGATCCATTCTATATAAGCAGTAAACTGAAGTCTATCCTTAAAACCATTTTATGCAGAAGACAGACCAGACAAAGCTTGATATGTGAAGCTCAAGCCTAAATTTGAAATAACACAAGAGAAAACAGTGTGAATTATCTACAAACTATTGTTCCATACTGTCCTGCTTTTTTTTTATTATTATTATGTGTGGAAAAAGGCAGATGGATGAAATAACGTTTCATTTATAACAGTCAATTTTGGGTGTAGGGCCTTGTAAAAGCTATGTAAAGTCAAAGGCATTGAAGGATCACTGCTTAGAGCCTGGAAAGTTGAGAAGCAGAGCAAGTATCGAGCTTCTAAATATCGCCATTAAGCAGGAAATACATATGCAACTAGATCACCTAAATTTATGTACCAATTACAAGCAGTGTTTGCATGCTTAGCTAGCTTTCCTCAAAGGCTTACCCACCTCTTTTTATGCTCCCAATTACACAGACAATTGCTATTATTAGGCAAGCAGTACAGATGTATCTGTCAGAAAATTCATCTTGCAAAACTTAGAAGCAGAAAAAGATCGTTGGGAAGTGGTAGGCTTTTTACATTCAGTCTCAGACAATAGGTGCTGCAGGTTTTGAAGAGTACATAACCTCTCCTATGTCATGCATCTCACATGGAATTTGGGCTTTTCTAAAAATTAAATTTTATTCCATTGAAATCCATGGGAGCTTTGCCACTTGCTCCCTGTCTCTCCAGCAGCAAAGCAGGACCTTAGGCAACATTCTGCTGGAGAAGACACTGAAAACTGAGTTATAAAGATGCCATTCTTTCTGTTACCTTTTGTTGATCTTTATGCTATAATCAAAGAGGACTATCATTTACAAACTTAAAAATATATGCTAATCATCAAAAGTTTGGCAATATAGTACAGAGATATTGATGAATGGGAATATACCTAGTAAAATTTTGTATAAGATGTGATTGCTTCCATTTCCAGTGAATTTAGGATAACTTCTATGAAGACTGGAAAAGGAAAAATTCAGGGCATTTTGAAGAGGTTGGCAGTTTCTTAAAGAAAACAGTTTATCTGGTCTTTTTACATTTATTAGATTAACATTATAATTATATTGGTTTATGTGAAGAGCTTCTCTTCACAAAACATGACATACAACAGTGTTTCCATCTGTTCAGAGAATCAGAGCAATTGTAATTTGGGTCAAAGATGCCATACTCAGCTTATATTGTACTTGGTAGCAAGGGGAGAGTGCTGCAATAATACTACAATAGGCTAAAGCAGAAAGCCACTATGTGTTAACTTGAAAAACAGATACAATGTATTATGAGCATTTGAAAAGCAATAATAGAAGCTAAGAAGTGGAAATAATTTGTGGTATCTTCATACTTTGTCTTTGTTCTTTGGAAAAGAACAACCAAAGCGGGCCTTCTCTGAGGAATTGTCTTAGTTTCCTGGCCACTTCCAATCAAAACAAGTTGTTTATTTGGTAGTGGTAAATAAGACAGATATCAGCTGTCTGGATCATTTTCCCTGTTTATTCTCTTCCCAATGATAGTTTGACTTGTTCCCTTCTTCATTGCCAACAGCTCTTCAATCACTTTTCCGTGTCATGCATTCTCCTGTGCTATGTTTCCTGTTGTGTGATGAACTTTGCAGTGAAAATACATTATAATCCAAGAGAAGGAGAAAGCAGTCAAAAGAAGCAGCCTGGGCAATAACACAACACATCAAGATTAAGCCAACAGTTGTTTGACTTCCTTATGTAGAAAGCCATGGAGGAATAAGAAGTGAGAAGGCTTAGCTGGAAATGATGAGTTTGGCGTTGTCAGTATGTGTGCCTTTCCATTACAACCCAAATCCTTCCCCTTATTCCCTGCTAAATACCTCTTCAACACTCATTCTTGCTGTAAAAAGCCCTAATCACCAGCAGAGAAATCTCTGCCTCCCTAGTGACATAGACCCAAATTCCCATTTTGCTGCTGACCACCTCTTGTAATGTGTTTTGACCTTGCCCTTCTCCAGCCTGGGCATTGTGCAGGCTTTCAATATTTGGGAGCACACAGCTTTGCCAGGCCTGACCGTGAAAAGGGGAAAATCATGTCTTAGAATGAGATAAATATTGCCAGTCATTTGATAATCACTTCTACCTCTCTTAGCTACAAACCTCCATTCTCGGAAGACGAGCTTTACATTAAGCATCCTACGTAATGCAACCATCGGTTATAAAGATGATGAAAGTTGCGGCCTTTGCAAGGTTGTTATTGACAAGTTTCACTGTGCCTCGGTGATCAGCAGCTCTTATTTTTTGCCTCCCACGCCTGTTTCTGGGCACACAAAACAATATTTAACCTTTGGGGTATGTCATAGATTCAGCTATGATTCTCTGTTAATTAGACACTGTTAGTATTTATAGGAATGCCCCTTTTTATTGGGTTTGAACATCTTTGCTTAAGCTTGCTTTATGTAGCAATTATTGAATTTGAGTTCTCTGCAAACTAGCCATAATTCAGTTTCTCTCCTTTTTGTGCTTACATAAAATACTATTAACAGCTTCTTTAGGTAAACAGAAAGATGTGTAAAATGTATCATTAGTTGGGATATAAAAAAAAATGAAATGTTTCTGTAGAGAAACTAGTTTTGATTATGCCTGCTTTTCCCACACACTTTTCAATCTATTTTCAGCTCTTTTCTCATAGGCACAAGGGATTCTGCACTATAATAGCTTCTTCCCTATCCTCAAAGGAAATAAAACTTATAACACCCTTTTCTATTAAACAAGCAGTGAAGACAGTGTGCTGACAAGATGTTAATTTTTTTAAAGTTTTCTCATTTCCTTTGTCTAATTCTACTTCACTGTAGATAATTGGCCTTGTGTGCACACGTTTATAGTTTTAAACCCAGATGGCAATTGTGTTGTTGCTTGTTTTCCCAGTTTAAAGTATTTGTAATTCATCCATTAATACTTCAAACCTTCATTTATGTATTTTTCACATGGGATTATTATACAGTTAGATTTTATTCATTTAATATGGTTGTGCCGCGTAAATTCTTCAAAGTAATGCCAAATCATTCAATTATGTCCTTAAATGTAGCTTTTTCTTGATTTGGAAGACAGCCAGTTTCCCACCCTTTGCTCTCTCCCTCACTGTCCCTGTCCACTAATTCCAGTGGTCATGAAAAGAGTTTTTCTTTCGGGACTGCTTCAACATTGAGTGCTCCTCTCTTGTTAAAAAAGTCAAGCATTTCCTAGTAAAAATTAAACTGACATTTTTATTATACTGCTGATTCTGCTGAGTGAGAAGACCTCAGACAAAGGGAGCTTGTATAAGGGAACTATTCACAGGAGGCACTTCATTTCATGGGAATGGGAAAAGCTTTACCTAGTGACAACTAAGAGCAGCAAAATGGAACAAAACTGAATGCAGTAACAGTGCCTCAGATTTCCCAAGCTGAAAGCAAGAGTGATCGGTTACAGGCTCTCGCACTGGCCCCTTAAAGGTAGAAGATAATGAAGCTGAATATCAAACAATCAAAGAAGGTGTGTCGGGCTAGATGATGCGATATTTCCTTTTCTTAGCTTTTAATGTTATGATCATTAAAAAAGGTACAGAAAAAAGAAGACTGAAAATGTCATAACTGCTAAAGAGGCATTAAACAGAATGTTCCTTGCTACTAAGAACATCAGCAAGACTCAAACTGGGATGAAAAAATTTGTGTATCTTTGCTAATAAGTCAAGACTTAGAAATTACTATTTTGTCTAATTCGGTATCCAAACACAGCCCCCGCCTTGAGCTAATTTGGCTGCTCATTTAGGATTAAAAAGAAACAATTCTCCACCTGCTGTATTTGGCTTTAAATAGAACTAGTGTGTGCTGGTTTTGGCTGGGGTAGAGTTAATTTTCTTCACAGAAGCTAGTATGAGGTTATGTTTTGGATTTGTGCTGAGAACAGCACATATACAGGGACAATACAGGGATGTTTTAGTTACTGCTGAGCAGGGCTTACACAGAGTCAAGGCCTTTTCTGCTTCTCACCCCACCCCACCAGCGAGGAGGCTGGGGGTGCACAAGAAGCTGGGAGGGGGCACAGCTGGGACAGCTGACCCCAGCTGACCAAAGGGATATTCCAGACCCTATGACATCATGCTTGGCATATAAAGCTGGGGGAAGGAGGAAGGGGAGGATGTTCAGAGCGAAGGTGTTTGCCTTCCCAAGTCACCATCACTCGTGATGGAGCCCTGCTTTCCTGGAGATGGCTGAGCACCTGCGGGCCCATGGGAAGTGGTGAATGAATTCTTTGTTTTGTTTTGCGTGCATGTGTGGCTTTTTGTTTATTTATTAAACTGTCTTTATCTCAACCCACAATTTTTCTCACTTTTACCCTTCTGATTCTCTCCCCCATTCCACCATGAGGGAGGGAGGGAACGGCTGCGTGGTGCTTAGTTGCTGACTGGGACTAAGCCATGATATAGTGGAAATTATTTTTATTATTCATTAATTTGTTTGGCCAGCTTTTGTCCTATAGAGTTAGATGCTGTTGCAAGGAGTTAAAGGATAAAATCTCATGGGGCCAGATCCCTTTGTTTGGAGATTTCCCTCCCATGCCCCTTTCTTCAACCACTCTAACATTTTCCTAGTGCTCATGACCAGGACAAAAGAATTACAGCTCTTGGTATCAGCTACCTCCTGTCTGACAATTATGATCCCATAAATTGAAGGATAAACAGAATCTAACAGATCCTGTAGGTTCTCTAGAGAGGGAACTGTATCTTTCTCTTCCTGAACTTTATCTGTGCATTATGAGTTCCACCCACTGTTGATGTAGTCAAAATGAAACCAACAAAAATGATAGTTTTTTATGTAATGGAAAACTTCAGCAACAGTTTAGCATAGAATCTGAACATTTGGTTAATTCCCTTAAAAGAGAAAGTGATGTCTTTGACTATTTTCAGAAGTTCACCAAATTAATTTTTGATTTATTAATTATGATTTCTTTCAATATACAAGTTTTCTTAAATTTTCTGGAACAGAGAAATATGTTCAGTCCTGTGATGGGATTCCTGAATTTGGAAGGTCTTTCTAGCCCCATGACTAGGCTTCACATACTGCAGGTCTCCACAGAAGTGTGGTGTGGAATTTTTAGCTCATCAAACTCTGTACCTGCACAGAGACCAGCCTTCACTTTAAACTGAAATTGGTCCATATCTATAAGCATGAAAGATGAGCATCTAACTGGAAATTATAGCTGGTCCCATTCGCTGACAGTGCCCACTTCCTTGTTTTCCTTAAAGAAGAACAACCTGCTTTTAGCATAAAACAGATTTAATTTTTCCCATTGAAAAAGAAAAATGAGCAATGCCTATACAGTGAGGTAACTAGTATCCATTTGCTGTTTAATATTTGAAGTAAGTGTCACCTCATGCATATCTTGGCGGAACAAATGAGGCTCTGCTGTTGGTTACGATCCCCTTCTCAGAAGAGGGAAGGGCAAAGAGAAAATTAATTTCCCTCTTAGAATGAAGCAGCCTGGGTGAATCTGCCATAAATGGCATGGACATGACCACTTTTACTGCAAGTCACATTGCTTTTCTTTTTTTTTTTTTTATAGCAAAGTTCAGCTGAGTCTTTTCAAGTACTTAATATGTGACTACCCTCAGAAGGAGATTTTGGCTGGAATTTGGGGGACATTTGCATTTGAATACTTCAGAAACCAGGCTGTATAAGCTAGGTATGTGGCACCTATCTCTTTGTAAATAATTTGTCCCTTAGAATTTATGCTAACAGGTAAATTTTTGTTTATGGATCTACTTTCCTTTGTTACTGGTTTAAAAGGCAATTTCTATTTCTCTGACGGGAAACACATTTAGAAATTATTTTGGTAATTCAACCATTGTGTTTTCAACAATTTTTCTGCAGCAGCTGTTGCAGTCTTCAGTGTTATTCCTCCTCTCTCTTTGCTAAGTATAAGACTGTTTGATTTCATTTTTTCTGTCTTTTAACTGTTTTCTTTAAGACCCTTCTCTGGATGAATGTTCTCACTCTGTTACAAGCTGCTATTATTTCTAGTCAGTCACAAAATCTTTTTATCCCTACATCTTAGCACATTGAAAGATCGTTAAATAATCCAATTTGAATGATAAGTTCACTGTAATTTCTTACTGATAAAGATCTTTAATCATAAAGAGACGAATCCTCTTGGACATAAAGTTGTTATTCACTCACTGATTTTTTTTCAATCTTCTTAAAAAGCAGACAAACCAACCCAAACCTTCATCAGGCTGGGTTCACAGGGAAGTGCTACCCCCCCGAGAAAATGAGCAGGCATGTTCATAATCATTCAACTACAGTAAAATTTTAGGAGTCCAGGTTAAACTACAGAGATCTGAAAAATAAGAAGTCACACCTTAAACTTGTCTTTATTTGCTACAAATTCTGCTCTTTCAAAGAACCCCAAGAAAGAGCCCTTCACAAAACCTATTCAGGACAGATGAAGAGTAAGAAAACTTCTATTATTTAAATCATTAGAAGTGTATTTGCTTTTCTTCTGTATCAGACAGTGGAGTTCAAAGGTCATTGAAAACAGCCTGTGTGAATAGCAACATAAACTCCATTCAAAAGGAATTCTGTAAGAAACTGGTTTTTTTCTAATGAAGTTATTTGTACAAATGAGAAAGTTCTAAAGTAAGAGTAAAAAATGGATTCTTAATCATTAGTGCAATAATATCACCCAGAAAACAGCTTACATTTAGTATCACAGCAAGAGCTTTTTATACTACCTCCAAAAATATATGCTGAACTGAGTTTAATTACTTTCTTAAGCAAATAAAAATTATTATTGCTGTAAAGAGATAGTAAGAATCAAAGCCAGAATAAATTTTAAATGCTGATAAAAAATAGATTATGCTGACCATACCCAAGCAATTTTGTAAAATTAACATTAAAGATCTAATTATATGCATGCAAAGATTAACATTATTTAAAGCAAATAGATGTATATTCAGCATAATCCAGTTTCATGTAGCCCTCACTACATATCTATATGAAGAAAACCTACTTTTTTTAATCCAATGAACACATCTTGACAAGGGCATAAAAACAATCTTATTTTTCAAGGACTGAAATTTATTGCTTTTACCAAGACTTGGCAAGTTCTGGAGAATGGACTGATAACTATACTACGGCTGTAATGCACAGAAATCAAATCACATTGAATGCAACAGTTAAGTCCCCTTAAACAGTGTCTTACAAAGATGAAAAATGCCTGTTGTGGAATATTTTGGGTAGGAATTTGAGGATGGGATTTCTTTTGGTTTGGGGCAAAATGCATGTCCTTAATTAGAAAATAGTTTATGCAATTTTATTCAAGAGGCATGGTCAGGATTTTTTGGAGAACAGGTGTTAGAAGGGCCTTTTCACTCCCTCTGAGACAGTCGTATATACAGGCGTTGGTTCTCTGGTCCCTGTGAAGAAGAAGATCTATTATCCTGCACCTTCCAAGACTATTTTGGGAGCCTGGCATGGTGTTGGTGAAGGACTGTGAGGTTACAACTTCTCCCTTCATCTCTGTGGTGAGTTCCTCATGACAGCTCCCCAGCTGATGGGTGTTTTCAGACAAACCCTGGAGGGCTCCCCGCTTAATGCTGTGACCCAGCATTACCAGCTTCGGAGCAGCAGGGAGTAGCAAATTTTCAGGACATCAAGGATTGTTTCTTTCTCTGGATGCTCCAACACATCCGTGACGCTCTGACCTTCCACAATGCAACTGGGTCACACAGAGCAATGGGAATGATGCTGTGGAGGTGTTTCCTAGGGGTCTGGCACTATTCTATGTGTTTGCAAGGCTCCCTAAATGGAAGACTACTAAGCCAAAATAACAGGAAGAGTACAAAGCAAAATATGCTGCCTTTGATACTATTTGCCATTGTCTGGAGCAACATTATATTAACTGCAAACCACAACTAGCATTCGAGAAGCTAAAATCTTTCAAAATATGTATTGAAACTGAATATTCTCTCAGCTACTCTGAAGTCTGGTCTCCAGCATTAGTCTTCTGCATCTCATCCGGTGGCATCTTATAAGAATTGGCTCACAAAAGGATGGTAAGTCAATGCTCAAAATTCTTCAAGGACTTTCTCAGTCTTGTACCAGAAGTAAAAGGGTGAATTCTATCAAAAAATCTATTTTTATCTGCATAGTCAGTTGATGATCCTTTAATAGATATAATAGGACAAGAGCACAGTGATCCTTGAGTCATGTAGAGGATACACTGTTGGGCTACAAACTAGTTAGATATCACATTAAATCAATTGAGGTTTTCTATTTTCAAAATCCATTATCCAAAAAAAAAAAAAAAAGCACCTGTGAACTGGACCCCATTTTAATGAGATTGTAACAAAACCATAACAAAATCAAGCAGTGTCACCTAAAATTCAATAATCTGAACAAAATACAACAAATCCTGGAAAGAAACAAATTCCTGTATATTGTATTGCCTTGAAATCACTGACCTGATTTTTTAAGCCTTTAGAATACTGTGGTCTAGAATGAAGTATGGGAATAAAATTACAAAATGGAAGTGATTTCTCTTTGTGGGTATTATTACCAGGAAAAATATGAAAATGTCATTAATTTCTAAAAATATCATGTAGTTAATATATTTAATTTGTTACAGGACAGCGCTGATAATAAATTAAGAATATACAGATGTTTATGGAGTGACAAGTTCCTAAAACAGTAAAAAAGCACATAAAGCTAGAACTCAGATAGAATCCATTGTGATTAATGATGAAAGAGATTACTTGGTAGGCATGAAGTGTAAGTGACAGAAATACTACTACCTTTTTTTCTTAGGCAAAACTCAAACAGGAACCTCTCCCGTGAAAGTGGGAAATCGTCAGATACACAAAATATTGAACAATACCTTCTCTGTCCATATGGAGGGCTCAGAATGAATGTTGGCAGTACACAGCCAAGGATTTGAGTATTTTCCAAGTGAAAGTGATAGTCAGAGGAACAATTTCCAGTAAATGGCATGTGCTCATATGCAGACCTTTAGCTCTTCATAATACTAATTTAGCTCTTAAAACTGCAGCAGGAAAATGTATACCTCTACTATTCTGCCCCCGCCCTGCTATTTTTGTTACAGTTGAGCACCCAGTGATTCAGACCCCTTTCTCCCATTATTTGCTTAAATTACAATTTAAGCCTGCATACACTCATGCTAATCAAAACTTTCAGCAACTTCTGCAAAAGCGAAATAGAAAACACAGATGAAAATACTTGACCATCTGGGAACATACAGCAGAATAAGTACAATGAATGAAGCAGTGATATACAAAGAGCAAGACCTAATGAGCAAGTAAAATATGCAGAAAATCAAAGGCCTAGTGTAGAGCATTATGTTTGTCAAAAAAAGCAGCTGCTCTGGGAAAGCTGCAGCTCATGGCATCAAATCATAATGAGTCAGCATCACCAATTCCCCACTCCCTATCCCATAACAGAAAGATGCGAAGACTAACCAAAGATTCAGGTGTAAGGCTTAACTTTAACTATGAAGCAAGAAGATGAGCAGTCAAGGGGAGTACTACTTTGCAAAAGATTATA
>NW_009258727.1:2909810-2927629 GCF_000687185.1 Egretta garzetta | reverse complement strand
AGTAGTCACACTGATGTCAATAGTACTACCTGCCTAAGCAAATGCTCATCAAAGTATGTGAGGTAATTTGAGATTAAGATTCACCAAGGTTAAGATAGTTGACGTTATATCTAAAAAAGATAATTTCTTAACAACTATTACAAGACATCTATTCTGTGTAGAAGTGGAGTGGTTTTATTCCTACTGCCCTTGGGTTTTTATCACAAGAAGTAAAACTTCTATTAACCAAAAAAAGATGCCTTTATTTCTGTACAACTTTAGAGTTCTCAAAAGGGGTGAGAAAAAAAAATTACTTTGAGATTTGTCAAATTATATAAAGAGTATGTGTAAAGCAGAAAATCTCCTGCTCCATTTTTCAAGAGCAAATTTTTCTGACGTCAGTGGATTCTCTCAAAATCATTGTCAGTCTCCAGGCTCCATCTTAACTGCTCCAGTGATACAGATTGTTTTATGCAACTGCCAAAAGAGCTCAAAAATGGTAACTCAAGCCATAGTTGACTATGAGATGGGCTCAAAAACTACGTCATTAAAAAAGAAAGATATGTGGACGCTTTTAAGATATGCTTTCCTCTTTTGTTTGTTGTGTTTTGTTTGGCTTTGAGTTTTTTGTTTTGTTTTGTTTTGTTTGGCCTTGGGGTTTTTGTTTTATTTTGTTATGGCATGTATTTTGAAGCTATCATCTACACTCATGATATCTAGAAACTTGGGATTTGGAAACACATCACCCTGCAGCTCTAGTTACAGATAAGATTAACTTGATTAACTTCCACCTACCCTCATCACCCTGGCAGCTGAAAGTTATAGCGTCTGTGATGCAGCAGTTAACGGCTCACATTAGCATATACTCCTATAACTTGATTATAATTCATTTCAGGCTAAAACGTCTAACCTAAATACTTTAAATAGTATCTGTTTGCTAACAGAACTGAGAAGACAATAATATTTAGAAGGCTTAGAAGCTGGAAAGGATTTTGCATAGCAAGTGTACTGTGTATGTTCCTAGCTTTCTCTTTTTTTCTATCTAATGGCATTTGAGATTTTCATGCAATGCTCTAATTTTCTAAGTTGGAGCATTAAGAGAAAAAATTCACAACACATTTCATAAAATAATGAGATTAATTATCACCAGTCCTTTCACATGCCCATAAGCAGTAGGCAAATTAACCAGTGAATTTGTAAGAGTAAAGGGAATGTAAAGGTACTGCTGCTATAAAACCAGTTTTAGTTCCTTTTTTTGTGTGTCTTGTTGCATTTAAACCCAAAGTCCAATAAGGCACTAGCATATATATGAAAGAACTGAAATCAATTTTCTACTCCAAGAAGATCCAGAGCAGGATCTCAAACCTGCTGTCTCCATGCTCTTCTCTTGGATCACAGGTAAGTTAGGGTAGTAGAAAAAGTTCATATTCTCTTGATGTCCTGACAGTTCATGTCAGCAGATCAGCTCCCAACTCATCTCTGCTGAGAACAACAGTGATAAAATGAGTTGACCTCTACATTTAATTGGTTTAAGATTTCCTTACACATAGATTTTAATAACTTCCCAAACTTAGAAGGACTTTTAGGTGAAACAACGTGCAGCAATCCTCATGAAGAAGAGTAGTGAACCAAAATGGGGAGCTGTCTCCATCCCAATGTAAAAGACATTTCCTTTGGCAAATGATTTTTTGATTCTAGTCAGTCAAAATGCTTCCTCTTACAAAACAATATGTAGCATTAATATTACAGAGTCTAATTTAAATGACACCCATTCAACTGGCAAAATTATAACTGCACAGAAAGTCAGCCTCACTTTGCAGGCTTTCAGAGAAGACTGAAGTTTTATCCTCCATAGCCCTGCAGTTCTAAAAAGAAGTATTGATATGTCATGAACAGCTTCAGAAAATCTTCTTTGGTATAGTGTTGTGAGCATTTTTTGCCAAATTTAGGTTGTGTATCCTTTCATTTTAGCAGTAATTAATGGTATGCACTCATCTACTAGCATCCAGTTTGTATTCATTCACAGAAATTAATGAAAGGACTTTTCTGTAATTAAATTAAGTTGCATTACTACTGCTACTCCAGAAATGAGTATCAGGGTGTTCTCACTTTTTCCCTGATTGGCATATTCCTTAATACAGATGTGCATACATATAGAAATGGCAGGACAAAATGAACGATTGTACTGCTTCTCAGGAGAGCATATATTCTGTAACAGAAAATGGCTTGTACAAGATGTCTCTAAGCTTGCTGAATTTTTGTGATGATTTGTTCGAAACCAAGTAAGAAGCTGGAAGAAAGTGGTAAACTGGAAGAAACTTCCTAAATATATGGACTATTCTACTGGTCTATTTGCTATAAAAAAATTTCATATAAATTCAGGTATTGTGCCAGTGAATTAAGCTGGTTTCAGCAGCGTTTCTTAACTCAGTGTGCAGTGTTGCACGAACACAGCTGTGCTGCTCCCAGTCCCACAATGGCTTCTGTGCTGCCAGCTCAAATTATCTCTGTACCATGCTCCTCCGATTTCCCAACTGCAGGGGTAGCACGGTGAGCTCATCCAGCTCCTTTTCTGCTCTCTACGCATTGCCCAAGGCAACCACAGGTGATGATATTGGAAACTGAAGGTCCTATATAAAAATAATTTATAGTCTTAAATAATACAGTCATATTTTTTAAAAAAAGTTAGACACACTCTCTGTGGTACTCACTGAAGCTTCTTTATAGTCTGTCCTATATAGAGGGAGGGACAAGTACTTTCACAATGTAATTCATCCGGTTCTAAGAGAAGTGTCCAGAAAGCATAATGAATTGCTCTCCAGAGATGTCTTTATCTCTCATAACTACAGAGGAAGCCTTGAAGGTTAGCTTAGTTTTTTGGTGGCTAAAGTTAGGTGAGAGGAAAGCTACCCATGAGTACATTTTGAACATCTCCAGGCTCACAACTTCGGGTCGATTATAGTATTACAAGTAGGATCATGATCCTGAGTGGTAAAATATGACTAAAGAACATGGGAAAATGCAGAAGAAGATGAGAGGCAAAGGCGCAGATTATCAGGGACACAAAAGAGAAAAAATAGAAAAATTAAAATGCATTGCCATATCCGTACTTAAACCTAAAATTTTAGGTGGTTTCTCGCTGAAGGGTAGGCTGTCATTTAAATTAAATACTTCACAGTCAGAGACACATCTCTAGCTTCACTCACTGCCTTTAAAGAAAACTCAGGGATTTCAAAATGCAAATATTTGAAGTTGGCTTTCCCAGGCGTGTTGATGTGCAACCGATCAGCAGCTGAGGGTTCGACTCTAACAGAAAACAATGACCATTCTGGCATATCCATGCTTCAGAAAGAAAAGCTAGTCTTTCCAGAACCCGGAAAGAGAGATAAATCCAAGAATGATTTGTAATATTAAGATATTGTGGAATAGATATATTCTAGTCACTGGACTATAAGTCTGGGAAGAACCCCAGTCAAAACTGGTCTATCAAAGAACTGTAGGCTACTCATCCAAAAGGAATTGTACATGCAACTATGGAACTACACATTATAATGAGAAAAATAATCTTTTCTAACTTGTTACAATTTAGATAAAATTTTTACATGAAAACACTTTCCTTTAGGTTGGAGGAGGTCACTAAAGGTTAATAGAGAAAGACAGCCTACCGCCTGCCTACCACCAACGGATTTGCAGCCATTGACAAAATAATTATCTGGGAAATATTAATGCTCTTGTCAACTTAGTCCTCTTTCAGAAAGGTTTCAGTCTAAACAGGGAGTAATAAATTCCAAAGGTTTGTACTCTTCTATTATCCATACCAGAGAAGACTTACCAAAACATTAGGGCTTTCACTGAAATCATATCTACGATTTGATAATGGCTCAAGGAGTATTAGGAAGTATGAATGCCTAATTCAGCTTGAATAAATTAGATTTTTAAGGACTTCAGAAAAGCTTTTTTAATGCTACAGAAATCTATATAAGGCTTTGCTTTGTAAAATAAGATGTAAAATCTAGATTAGATTAAATTGGGTTATCATGTTAGTACATAGTTGCTTTCAACGATACAGGAACAAACGTGATAAAAGTCTCTGCCATGGAGACTTAAAATTCTTAAATAGGAAGAGTGACAAAGGACTGGTAAAGATCTTTTTGAGTAAATAGTTTGTCAAAAATGAGTATCTATGAGAAAGTGAGAGATATTTACCTTCATCCGAAATATAATTCCCTGAACAAACACATTCTTCTACTCCCTTGGACATTAACTTATTTTAAGCCTTTGCCACAGACTTGAATACCTTCTAACAACAAATGGAGACAAAGTGGTGAAGTAGTGTGGGAAAGCTGTATTATCACGCACTGCACTATATCTGTTATGGTGAAAGGAGAGAGATCTTCAGTTTCCCAAACTGGCTACTAAGCACTTTCTATAAAATGTTACATTTGGTGAAGGTTTCTGTTATCAATACCTCTCTGTATTTCTAAAGGCTCCTAAGCATTGCTTTTTAACACCCTCAAATGAAGTATAAAGAGAAAGCCCATCAAGGGATTTAGTTGCCACTTCGGACAATGCTAAGTTGAGTGTTCAGACACCGCTAACACTTTCCAGCCCTCATGCAACTGCAGCCCAGTATGTCCAAGCTACTGGTGCTACGTGCCAGGTCACTCAAGCCCTGACCCTGCCAAGCTGCTCAAGTGTGAACTCGCTCGCAAGAGGCAGCAGTCTCATCCCACAGAGAGCACCAGTAGGTTTTCTGAGAACATGCTTGCCAGAGCAGACATCACATGCATGGGGAAAAAAAGAAAAAAAAAAGGCAGGAAGCAAGATTTCTGAAACCGCAGTAAATGAAATTCTCTCTTGGGAGACAGACAACCCACTTCATCTGATCTAGAGAGAGTATTAGATGTGAGACTGTCTGCCTCCCAGGAGGTTCCCATTAACCAGAAAGTACTTGTTATTTGGCAAGACAACTTTTTCATTTTCCCCTCTTGGAACTGTTCAGTTTGCTTTTAAATATTTATTCAGCCAAATAGCAAGCAATTGACTCCACAGACCAATGTTAGTCCACTCTTCTGTGAAGAAAGGGGGTCAGGTTTAAGTTCCTTCTCCATTAGCTATTTAATCAATTATCCAAATTGGCAAAGTTTCAACAGGAGAAAGTCACTCACTTCATCCCAAAATAACCGTTCAGTCAGTAGTTAGGGCACATTTCTGACCTGAAAGTGCCTGTGAGTGAAATTTTTTCTCCAACTCAGAAGTGTGGGTATGTTTTTAAAAGGTCATCCACCTAAATGGTAAGTGCTCTAATTACTGGATATTTGGGCATCAATTAGCAGCGTGTTCTAATTATTTTGGAGAAAAGGCAGGTCTATCTTATATGCTTACTTTCAGGGGACAGTAGATACTTCCCCAGTGCTGAAAGTAGATGCCTTTAAGGTGTAGATTGTACCTGTATTGTTGTCCCACCGTATTTCCTCAAAGCTATCCTCCTGCTTGCTGATTTCTTGGGATCCCAGTCATACCCATCTATCTCCCATGCTTTGCAGCAGGAAGCCTAACTCAGGGTAGAGAACAAGTCTTTATGAACAAAGTGCCTGTCAGTCAGACATTGCAATGCTTGACGGTTGCATCCAAAAAGAAGACTAGGTACCAAAAGACAGAGCAATTCATTACTTCACTTTTGGTGTGTTGTGGTTTAACCCGGCTGGCAACTAAGCACCACGCAGCCGCTCGCTCACTGCCCCCTCCCTCAGTGGGATAGGGGAGAGAGTTGGGAAGGAAAAAAAAGTTAGAGCCATGGGCTGAGATAAAGACAGTTTAATAAGAGAAAATAATAATAATAGTAATAATGAGACTGGTAACAGAATATACAGAATATACAAAACGAATGATGCACAATGCACTTGCTCACCACCCGCCGACCAATGCCCAGCCCATCCCGAGCAGCGAGCACTCTCCCCGCAACCGACTGACTGACTAACCTATGGTATGGAATAGCTCTTTGGTCAGTTTGGGTTAGCTGTGCTAGCTGTGCTGTACTCCCAGCTTGTTATGCACCTGGCTGAGCAGGAGAAGCTCAAAAAGTCCTTGAGTAGTCTGAGCACTACTTGGCAACAACTAAAAACATCAGTGTGTTATCAACATTCTTGTAGTACTAAATCCAAAACACAGCACTATGCTAGCTACTATGAAGAAAATTAACTCTATCCCAGCCAAAACCAGGACAGGTGTCTCGTCCCCACATTAGATGAAGCATCCGTATTTAAGTGTTTATGAGCTGGACACCATCCCCCAGGAAAGTCAGTGGTACAGACTGGGTAGGGGGCAACCTGCACACAGAGCAGAGAGCTGTGTAAAGTTATGACAGTGAGCAGGTAGTTTGGTACAGAGGAGAATGCTAATCACAAAGTCTGTTTTAAATTTCACCCAGCCACACAGAAGACTTGAATGACTCTTTAGCCTAGTGCCCGATGGAGCTGCCCAAGGAATGATTACCTGGTTGCAGTACTTAGTCCACGTGTGGCACAATGAAAGGTTTACACAGTCCTGGACAAGCTGGAGAGGTGGGCCTGTGTGAGCCTCATGAGGTTCAACAAGGCCAAGTGCAAGGTCCAGCACCTGGGTCAGGGCAACCCTCGGTATAATACAGGCTGGGGGATGAAGGTATTGAGAGCAGCCCTGTGGAGAAAGACTTGGGGGTACTGATGGACAAAAAGCTGGGCACGAGGCGGCAATTGTGCTGGCAGCCCAGAAGGTCAACTGTACCCTGGACTGCATCGAGAGAAGCATGGCCAGCAGGTCGAGGGAGGTGATTCTGCCCCTCTACTCTGCTGTTGTGAGGCCCCACCTGGAGCACTGTGTTCAGCTCTGGGGCCCCCAACATAAGAAGGACATGGAACTGTTTGAGTGAGTCCAGAGGAGGGCCATGGAGATGATCAGGGGGCTGGAGCACCTCTTCTGTGAGGACAGGCTGAGAAAGTTGGGCTTGTTCAGCCTGGAGAAGAGAAGGCTGCAGGGAGACCTGATTGCGGCCTTTCAGTACCTAAAGGGGGCCTATGGGAAAAATGGGGAAAATCTTTTTAGCAGGGCCGGTTGTGACAGGACAAGGGGTAATGGTTTTAAACTAAACCGGGGTAGGTTTAGACTGGATATAAAGAAGAAATTCTTTACAATGAGGGTGGTGAAACACTGGCACAGGTTGCCCAGAGAGGTAGTGGAGGCCCCATCCCTGGAAACATTCAAGACCAGGTTGGATGGGGCTCTGAGCCACCTGATCTAGTTAGCGGTGTCCCTGCTCACTGCAGAGCGGTTGGGCTAGATGACCTCTAAAGTTTCCTTCCAAGACAAAACATTCTATGCTTTTTTTGAACTTATTCAGTCTTGAGAAGATTTAAGGTTCTTCTGGAGACATACACAAATAAAAGTTTGAGACTAAAAACTGAGTTAGGAATGGGCAACTCCAGGGCAAGGAGGCAGTGGAGCTTGCTGTTGAGAGCCTAGGCAAATGCACTGCCATGTGACTGGGAGAAGTAGTGCGGCTTGGCAACGACAATACATTGGTTTGGTTTGCAAAGCAGTCTTGGTGTGCATGGAGTAGATTTCTCTTGAAGCAAAATAAATTGGAAACTCTGCCTACAGCCTGCACCAAATGCACTATAACCTATAGTGAGGACAAAAGGATCTGAACTAATTAGTCCTTTGAGCAGCCTCAGACTAGATGCAGGGTAATAACATTTGGTGCAAGACACAAAACTAAATCTAGTCCATGGTAAAACCTATCGATCACATATCTTAAACATAAGGACCTTGGCATCAGCTGCTTTGATCTACCAGTCTGCTCCTATTGTGCTGAATTACTTGCTAATACAGACAAATACATCCAAGTCACATTTCTGCTGCCTAAACCCCTTAATGTATTTAGCTGTAACTCTCTGTGTGGATTTTGCCCTCAATCATCACAGATAATTGTTAGTGAAAACTTCAAATTCGCTCTTTTTTTCCTGGGGCAAATAAAATAACTTTTCAATAATTAAGTAAGAAGTGACAATTTGGGAAATGATGCAAAGAAAAGATGGAAATTAAGAACTGAAATGAAATGAATCTAAGGAATAAAAGAAACAAAGGCAGGAAGAAGGTGTCACAGAAGTTAAGGAAAGATCAGTAATGACTAAGAGGGAACAGACTAGAAAGGAAAACAGGTGGTAATGAAGCAGGAGGAAAATACTATTTTGAAGCAATACTTTGTAGAAAGCTTAAAAAAATATACATACAAGTTTACCATCTAGAAGCATAGTTTACCATCTAGACCAATCAGTGACTCTTCTCTCAAGTCTATATCGGCCTTTTCTCATTGCTGCTGAAATGGCCTGTGATTATCACATATTACCTTCCTTTCATGGCATCAAAACTGTTCTCCATATTTTGGGGAAAAACTGTGCTAGAACAATTTTATACTGTAGGAGGAGGCACGGCTGGAGCTGAGGACTGGGAACCTAGTGCCTTGGCTTCTGTATCTAGCGGTGTGTCTCTGATCTTCAGAGGCATAATTCTGGAGTAATTTTTTCTACTTACCTGAAAACTACAGATAATCCATAACCATTACACAGCATTAAGCACTTACAAAAATGGGGCACAAACATCAAAATGACTTATTCTATAACAACCCAGTGAAAGGAACCAATATTATCTGCATAGTAATGTGAGCAAAAAGAATTACAAATTAGGTCAATCCAATAAAGTTCAGGAAAAGAGATAGATTTATAAATACAACACAGGAAATTGCTCTATTAGGGAGAAAAAAATAAAGAAAAGAAAAAAGCTGACTTTCAGGAAGAAGGATTTTAACCAGGTAGGGTACCTGAGGAGCTCAGCTGCTACCGTGGACTAGGAGTAATAGGTGTCTATATGTATGTGTGTGTGTGTGTGTGTATGTGTGTATGTATATATATGTATATACCTATATAAGTGTGTGTGTATATATATATACACACTTAAAAATTGTATGGTTAAGACACAGTGATTCTGTTCAGCAGATTAGACTATTCTCTTTTTATACCTTAACACAGAAAGCTTCAGGTTTTCCTGGTTACATCCAATGGGACATCATATTCTTTCCTGTAGCTCTAGAGCTGCATGACTTTTTTTTTGGAGGAGAATGAAAGATAATTTGATGTTTTAACATCAAAACATCTCTTGGAACTGTGCAAATTTCAAGAGTTTTTTTTTTAAAGTGAAGAAGGTATATTTGCCAAGTTTCTATTCTGAAATCGCTTTCCATTGAAGTGTTTTTTTCATCATGCGAAATAACAAATAATTTTGGTTTTTTGATAATCAAGCTTCTACATTTATCTACAACTAGATTTGTCCTACAAGTGAATTACTGACTGAAAAAAAATAACTTATTAATCTGTAGACACATTCAACTTATGTTTTTGTTCTTTTCAGAATAGAAAACCGGCAAAACTGTAAAATTTCCCATAAACAAAATTACATTTTCATATGGTTGAGTGCTTCATTACTAGCTGTGCAGCAGACTCATACCATTTTTTTCCCTGTGTATCCTAGGTGTTAAAGAAAACAGAATTTGTTCCTCGGCGATGAACACTGTGCATAATATGGTCGCAAAATCATTATTTGAGAAAGTGAGCTGTCTCCACAGTGAGTCTGTTTTGCCTCATAACAAGATTGAGAGGAATGTGGTGATGTGAAAGCTAATTAAATTTAGGCCTATTTGAAAGTGTCAAGATGATGTGGGGTGAAGCAACCTATTTTAATAACAGGTAGTCTCCCAGCTTCAAGTTGTACTTCTAAGACTGACGTTTGTCTCCACATTTTATAATCATATCTTATAAATGTGAAAAATTGGTGACTGATGGTATCTTCTTTGGTTACCCCCTGCTGTAGCTCATAGGTTTTGGTCAAATACTTCTTTTACTGCATTGAGTTGACTTATTCATATTGTAGTTTATACGTATGCACACATACCAACCATTTTGCTATTTATTTCATTGATTGCATGAATTTAAATTACTCCCAGGCTTAGGCTGGATATTATCAACTGGGTAAAACTTCCCAGCCCTGCATTTCATAGCAGTGCTGCTGTGTTTTGCTCCAAGGTGCAATCAGTTTGGAATTCCTTCCCACCAATTATTGGTACCACTTATCATGCAAGGCTTAAACTTCTCTTGGCTGGAAAGATCTAAAACCCAGATGTAATTATTGTTGTTAATGTTTTTGTTTGTCGTGATTTCTTTAACAATATGAATGCTCTCAGCTGCTTGCATTTGCCTGCCCTAGGATACCTGTGGAAAGACGACTCTTCATCCCAAAAGGGGCCTTAAGGAAACACACTTTATCTAGCTATGTGTATTGTAACTGTCAAAATGTTTTAAATGTTATTTTGAAATGTTATAGTTGCTTTCTTCTTAAATATTCTTTAGTTAGAATCTCAAATACTATCAGCTTGCTGCAAGCGGGCAGGTGGGCCAGTGCTGGAGGCCCAGCAGATGTGGAGGGAAGAAAGTGCAGGGAGGCGGGTACAGAGCATCTAGGCTCGGTGAGGTCAAGCAAGTAATGGGCAATTTTGGCTGTGTCTCCCCAGAAGCTTTGCTGGGGAGGCAGCTGGTCATCTCTTTGCTCCCCATGCATGCTGCACAACAAGGGTGGCTGATAAGCAGCTGTAGGGGAGGCGCCGAGACCGTCTGGGAAGTGAAGTTTGATTCCTTCCCTGGGCTCCTCACCTGCCACTCTAGCATCAGTGCTAATATTTCATACAGGACATCAGTTGACTTAGCATACGCGGTTGGGGTGAATGTTGTTTGGGGCAAGCATTCTCACTTATAACTTTCCTAATTATTGCAAGTTTTAGAATTAGCAAGGTTGTTATGCTCCAAAATGGCATTTGTTGGATGTTACTGCATTTTCTTTCTCCATTCAGCTAAACAGTGTTGCTTAAAAACTCTTTTTTAAGTAAGTTTGGTGGTTGCAAGAAACTAATTACCAAGCTTCCTTAGTTATACTTAAACACTGGCCTTTAAACTATGGGTATTTAGAACTGCTGAATAATAGTCTTAAGCAGTTAGTTTGTGAAAATCTTGTATTGCCAGCTTAAATCATAAAATTGGTATAGCCTAGGTTGATAGCCTTGGCTGTTTAGCTGATAAATTTTATTCCAAACATAACAATACAGGCAATAATAATAACTTGATTGCTTTCTAAATGTAGTTGGATGTCTTCCCATTCCATTTAAATGCACTATTCAGCAGTAGTGACCATAAAATATTCCCCATTTTAAATTCCTAATTTCAGAAGTTTATGATTTTCCACTTTTCAAATTAAATTAGGCATCTTCTACTATTGACCCATACTAATGCCACTTCTAATTTCAAAACATTAATTATTTCTATTGAAAAATAATGTTGATAGAGAATTCTAAATCAAGTTCTACCATCAGTTCTACCCTCTCCCTCTAAGCCAAGACTTCCACTGCTTTGCCAAAAATAGCAAGGACTCAATTCTGATAAAGTCAGAGTACTTGTCGCATGAGTAACTTGATGAACACCATCAGCCAATTTATTGGAATACATACATTCCTAAAGCTCTGCATCTACATAAATGATTTCAGGATTGATGCCTTCATTCAGCATAACAATTTTAAGGCAAGTCTTTCTTCTTCTGTAGTTTAGGCCACTGAAGAAACGTCACTGAAATCCTGTTCTGTTGGAATATGCAGTTCCACTGAAATCACAATGCTCCATGAAATTGAACTAATTTTCCTGAAGTCTTAGTTTGAATCAAAAACCTCAAAAATAGAAATGTTCCCATTGTTTCTGTATGTTGGGATGTGTATTACAATATTTTACATTTCAGTCTATCCAAAACAATTTGGGGAAAAAACTTCAGTTTTTTAAGGACTTCTAAATGTGCATCTTTCATTTCAAAAGGAGACATTTGTAATCTCAAAAACCTCTGAAATGTCACCCTGATAAGTAGAAAAAACTGATTCTGTTGCTTTATGAGTCTGCTTCACCCTGTGGTGTCTGGCATGGTCTACTTGCCACCTGCATCCATCTGTCCTTGGTTAGTAATCCGCTGTGGGTACTGCTGTTGGTACCTGACTTCCTAAGATGTGGTGACTCATCCGAAGGAAGTCTTTGAATACGCAGGGAGTTAATGCTACTTAATTATTCAGAAGCTACTGAAAAATATTTTGAACTCCTATTCAGAGTCTCCATCTGGGGTGAAAAAATGGGTGGGAAGAAAGCTGCAAGGAGGAACTGTGGGGAAATGTAAAGACAAAAATGTAAACAAGATGCTTAGGGATTACTTTATTGTAAACTACTTTCATTCAAAGTAGTTTAAATCTCCAACTTGAATCGTAGTTCAAATCAGTAAGAAAGACACCATGTATTAAATTACTATATTTAATCTTGGAGTAGATTTATGCTTTTAAGTTATTTTCTTAAAGAATATTTAAGCATGACACACTCTTAACCATTAAAGCACACTAGTCAACAGTCCAGTATAGCATTATACAAAATTCAATATCATTTTTTGTTAATCACAAAGAAGTCTACATCTGTCATTTGATCAGATTTTAATTTGGGCATTTTAATATGACAAATGATGATTAATGTTTTAATGTCAGCTAGATGCTTTGGGATGGAAGTTGACGCATAAAGTAGAGAAAATATTTTCTAGGATTGTTTTATTAGGTAAATAAACCAATAATAAAGGTGCTAGATAAATATAAAATTTAGAAAATACATTTCCTATTTACACTCCCACCCCCATTTCCTAAATGAAAAAAATAATTTTGAAGGAAGTATATGTTTTGCATCATCGTGTCCTTCAAATGTTGGACCTAACAGATCCCTGCCTCACCTCCATTCTAACACTGTTATGTGTGGGAAATGGGAAAACAGGCTTTCCTGCGGTTTCAATTCTAACACACTTTCTCAGTTTGAAGCTGCTGTAGTTGCTGTCCTGGATAAACGAAAAGGAAGAAGACATCTGCAGAAAAGGCAAGAGACCTTTGAACAGCTGGATTATCACTTAAATATTCATTTTCAGTGTTCAGCTGGCAGCTTCCCTTAGTTCAGTACTTGCACAGTAGGTTTAGGTTGTAGTATAAAAAAATTATGATGGTTTAAAGTAATTTTTTCCCCAAAAGAGTAGTAGGCTTAATTTATATAAAAAAAAAAATACGCCATAATACATGAAAATCCATTATAAATAATAGATTTTTCTTTGTTATTTATTTCATTTATTTTCTGACATTTTCTGCTGCTGAGTGGTAGACATTGGGCAGGGGGGAGGGAGGAAACAAGATCCCAAACATTAGTATGGGAATGTTTTAATTTAGCCAGGTATGGGAATGCATGGTTAAATGATTGTCTGCTGTCAGATCAAAAGTGTAGCATTATGTGGTAATGAAATATGAACAAGTATGAGGTTGTTTGCTCATGGATTATATATGTATTCCAAAACCAAATATCTGACAACATGGAATTAACAGTCTCTCTACAAAATTTAGAAAAAAGAAGTGTGAAAGCTTTTTTTAAAACAAAAGAAAAATATTTGTGTGTTATTAATTCATTTCTCTCTGCTCCGGTTTGTGAAATACAAACACGTATTTCCAGTAAGATATCCTTGAAGGACTAAATGTCTCAGGGGACTGGTAATCACATTTTTGGAGCCTTTCACCTCTAGTTCACTGATTCAAATACAGCCAACATGCAGTAGTGACGGAAAATCATTGCAATTTGAAAGCTGGTTTGTGGCCTGTGTGAAATGAACTAGTTATTTCACTCCATTTCTTAGAGGATCTTGAAAACGCACTCAGCACTTTCGAAAGCACTGGTGCTGAGAATACAGAGCTCCTTGCAGGATCTGGCCAGGTCCCCATGGAGCCACAACTGGGGCTGGCTTCTCTGAGGATGGCAGAGGCCGAGGCTAACAAATAAAATCCCATTCCAGGCAGATTTCCTCAGTACATTGACCACTTGGAGCAAAGAGGCCCTTAGCCACCTGGAAGACCTTGGTGGGCAAACATTTTGTCCATGTTGAGTACCCAGCCAAGCCGGACTGAGATGGCAGCTCGGTGTGTGGTGACCCCATTGTACTGCTGCTTCCTACGCTCCATGGATGCTGGGTATAAACAGGTTAGTTTTCCATTTCTGCCAGCCTGGTACTTTTCATTAGCATTAAATATACTTAATTTAAGAGGAAAAACAGCAGAAAGACACCACAGAAATGACTGGGGTTTGAGGGTGAAAGTGCATTAGTCTCCTTTTTTACACAGAGGTACGTACCTAGTTAGGAACAGCTAATAAATTCTCCTTTGGCAAGATCATACCTACCATGTTCTGGAAAACCTATCTGGCAACAGTTTTCTCATTAGCTACAAATTATCTCAGTTCTGTGTTTCCTAGCGAAGGCTTGAAATTGTCTCCTTCATGATTTCATTTCCTTTACATTAGGGACCTTTCTTCACAAGAGGTATATCTCTTTTTAAGAAAATATACACATCACTTTTTCTGAACATTTAATGTGTTGTATTAGGAGCTTCCCCAGAGGAAAGAAAGAAAAGTCTATCTTCATTAACCACTAAATATAAAGTGGGGAAATTAAAACATTCGGATGTCATGTCAGCTATATACATTGTCTTCTATGATGTCACATTTGATTTTCTTTTTCTATGACTTTGACAGCATCATATTAAAAATTTGATTGCACAATGACAGTACAGGCTTTGAATTATTCAGCTGATGAGTGCACTCTTACACGAAGACTGTTTTGTATTTCTTGCCATTTCTGAAAACCTGACATTTAAAAAAATGTAAAAAGAAAGGAAAAATGATTGCTAATAACTAATTAATAACTCAAGCTTTGCAAAGGTGACCTCATTTTAATAGAATATCACACAAATTAAAACCAGATTAAATATAACACACAACGTATTTCAAAAGTCACTTGAAACATAATTCTCAGGATGATATTTTGGCCCCAGTGAAATCGATGGCAAGACTCCAGTTCCATTTTGGTGGAGCCAGGACTTCCCCCTAACCAAAGAAAACCCATATATTTCCAGTCTGGGTTTTGTAGCTATCTGTCAGAATTCTTGTGGTACTTAATTTAATTATCTTTACCCATCTCTTCTCTTAGAACACGCTGCAGCTATTAATGCTTACTGAAGTCAGTGGGAGGCTTTTTACATTTGAGTCCTATAGGGAGTCACACCCTTAAAGTTGAAACTTCTTGGGTAATTTTTGCAATAGTCTTTCAGGTTTTATACTATATATTTTCTTATGATGACTGGGTTCTGCCAGCTTCCTTTTTTGTTCCATTTTACCTCTGTCTAGTGTTAAATAAGTGCAAGCTGTTTGTTCGTTTGTGTCAAATAACTTCAGCTGTAACCCTTTTCAGAGTGACCAAATCTGTCTTTTCTTCATTACAATTTAAGGTTATTTTTAAATCACTAAGGATATTTTTAAATGACTAAAGTTGGAAACATCTGCTCTCCAGCTTGATTAAATTCAGCTAGTCCTTTAACATCAGAACCATAGAACAAATAATGCCATTTTAAGAAACATGCTATTCCCACCACCTAAAATGAAATTTTGGTGGTATCAGATGCAAAAATATCATTTGAAGTCTAACCCATTTTCCAGTAAACATGACTATTATTTAACTAGCTGGGCCCAATAAAAGCACCCATAGCTATACATATATTATTCTTTCTCACAAGAATTATTTCAGCTGAGCTGTCTGGGCAGGTAAGAACTATAGGCTTGAGCACAGCTCGGAAGGGTAAAGTGTGGAATATTCCATATGAGACACAAAGTAAATCCTCCCAGCTATGGCAATGGGGGAAAATACAAATGATCTTTTCACGTCCTGGTTCCTCAAAAAGGTTTAGCAGAGATGTCTTTGATTCTGCTCACAGCAGTGCCTGGGGAGAATCTCATACTGATTTAGCTGGGATCAGAATCATGACCACAGTTCTACCAAGAAACGTGCTTGTGTTTCCTCAGGAATATCTGAGGTTTATTCCAGAGTTTAGTTTGTAATTAAAAATATGTATTTTGCTGTTCTTCATCTCCCTTCTAACATTTCTATTTTGCTGTTCTTAATCTCTCTTCTAACATCTCTCTATTCCAATTTGAAGATGACAAGAGTGCCTGTTTTCATTATAAGCAATGAGAATTAGTTACGGATCACTTACACTACATTATTTTAGTTCACCTATTTAACCTAAATCTAGCCTGTTTCAACACATGAATCATCCTGGGACAGCATTTTTTCATTCTTAAACGAACAGCTACACACCTGTGTTGCTTTCCTACTGATAAGCAAAACTTATTTCAAAATGTACAATTGGAAACAAGATATCACAATTCAATAACATTTCATTCTGCAATATCAGTATCAGTCTGCAAATATTCTGCCGGAAATAAAAATGCAGGAGCTTCCAGGACAAAATCCTTCTGTCCTTATCGTTTACTCCTCAACCTCTACTCAGGCAAAGTCCAGCTGAAGACAACAAATGGTACCTATATGAGTGCAGAGCAAAAACTGCAAAATAATACAGCCCTCTACCAATTTCATGTGGTTTTAACATCCATCCTAATCAAAGGCTTCACGGTTTAAACGCTGTTTCCAAAAGACACTACAGACTAAACTGAAATCAGAAGCAGAGCGTTTCTCCTACAACTATCTGTGGTTTGACTGAGAACAGGCTGACCATTACAGGTGACAGAGAAACTTATTTCCATAATAACCTTTAAATCTTATTGTTTCAGACTGCCACCAGCCATGGCAGTTAAGAGGTGACGAAACATTTCTGAGGAATCTCACACAGATTCCTCTCTGTATTGCAAGAATAAAACTCATCATCCTGTAAATCATACAGAAAAGCTAAATCTACAGAATTACAAGCTTTACCTTCCCACAAATGTTGCGCGTTACTTATATGTAGAACCACTTGAATCCCTTTACCCAGTGTAATGCAGGACTAAGAAGTCCTCTGTAAGTGAGCAAGAATACTAGGGAAAAGTGTAAGTGAAACACATGAAAAAAAACCAAACCAATGCAAAACCTAGCAAAAACTCCAACAAAATTTAACAAAAAGCAGGAATTGTGGAAAAAAAAAAAAAAAGACATTTCCCCCCCAGCCTCCTTCAGTCTTAAGTGTTATCACAGCACCAGCTTCTGGAGAAGGGAGTGAAGATTTAGTGTGAATCTTACATTTGTACTTGTTGGCTATTTGGCAAAGAGGCAAGAGGTTGCTCTTTTTCTTTTTTTTTTTTTTTTTTAAAGGCAGTTTCCAGGTCTTTAACATTACTCGGAGCCAGAGATGCTAAATAAAAGAAGGGGGAAGCGCTGCTGCCATAACAACCCTTCGACAGGGAACTATTGGGATACAGATAGTTACTACACTACCTACAACCAACCGTGTGCATCATGGCACATAAAAACCAGAAAACCCTTTTCAGCCACAGCATCCCATCGTTTGCGCTCTCGGTTCTGGGCAGGGAAAGCAAAACAAGCACAGAGAACAGGTTACTCCCCCCCTCCCATTTAATTTGCCATAACAACCCTTCGACAGGGAACTATTGGGATACAGATAGTTACTACACTACCTACAACCAACCGTGTGCATCATGGCACATAAAAACCAGAAAACCCTTTTCAGCCACAGCATCCCATCGTTTGCGCTCTCGGTTCTGGGCAGGGAAAGCAAAACAAGCACAGAGAACAGGTTACTCCCCCCCTCCCATTTAATTATTTATTTGGGGGGGGGATGGGGGAGCGTCAGAAAAGTCCATTTGAGCGCCGAG
>NW_009258727.1:2907445-2908599 GCF_000687185.1 Egretta garzetta | reverse complement strand
TTCCCTTTTTTTCTTTCTTTTTTTTCCCACCCGGCAGGAGGAAACAAAACCGTGCTGTGGTAGGGAAAAAAAGGCGGTAAACAAGAGGAAAACATATAGAGTGTGATAATCATTGACTGCATGAGAAATAAACCGTGCACGGGAGTAGTTCTTAAAAGCAGTCTTTCAAGCCTGCTCCTGAAGCCTAAAGGACTTTCCGGCCGTTTATTTAGGATCAAGAGTAATTATTTTAACATTAAAAATAAAAGCACCAACAGCTCAAAGTGCATTGTGTAAACAGGAGCCCTGTAAATCAAGTATGTCAAATAAACAAGCAGACCAAAAGCCGGCTATCAACTCTTTATCCTTGCTCTGAACTCTCCCCGCATTATATAATGTTGATAAACTGCTGTGAGCGCGTTTGGGGAAAAGATACAGCGCTGATGAGAACACGGTGCTATTTATTAGAGCACATTAGTAGCCTTACCTGCCAAGCAGCTCTTTCAGAGGTTCATCTGTGCGTTTCTCATCAGTCCTCCAAGTAAACAATTTACTAGATGCTGAACGCAGACATACGATTCCCTGGTGTCAGTGTCTCTGTCCTAGACGTTTCCGAATGGCTTGTGGATTATTAACTTACTACGCTCTTCTGCTCTGCCTTGTACCAAGAGCCGTGCAGGTATCAACAGCTCCCACTTGTGAAGCCAGGGAAGCGAGAGATTGGGTAGATTTCCACGTAGCTCCACATCTCAAACTGCTGATTTGCTGTAAGGGCTACAGTCACTTTGAGAATTGGTCAGGTCTTCTAACAGGTTTATTCCAAAAGAGAGGCCTGACCCAAAGTCTGCTAAAGACAATAGGAATATTTCTATAGCCATGGTGGGAATCGATTCAAAGCACAGTGAGCTCACCGTTGGCATGAGGGTGTTTCTGAGTGCCACTATTCTTCAGAGCGAGTAAGAACTCCCTGGGAAGAAGAAAAATTACTAAGATGTGTATCTTTTTCACAAAACTGTTGAGAGAAGGTCAAGGACCTGCTTCTGCTCCCCTGCAGCTACTGGTAAAAATATGTACTGGAAGGCAGGTTGCAGCCCCTGGCTAGAGGACGTCCTCTGGTATCTGTAGGCTCAACCAAGCTGTGCAACCACCAAATACAACAGGCAAGGGCAGGGAAA
>NW_009258727.1:2891284-2907384 GCF_000687185.1 Egretta garzetta | reverse complement strand
GAGGGGACATTGTAAAATTATTAGGTCCCATTTTGGACATCCGTAAAGCCCATCAGAGCAGGATTTAGTGTTTCATTTTGAGCCATTGCTGCTCACAAGGAAATTCTCAACAAATTAATCTTCCAGTGTTTTTCTCTTCCCTGGTCTCAGTCCTGGAATTAGATCTGAGCACCCCCTTAATTTGAAGATGTCTGTTATTTCCCCTGTACTGGTTGTCCCCCCTGTCCTTCTTCTGCCTTCTCCAGCAAGGGCTCTAGGCTGTTAAGAGACATGGAAGTAGTCAGGGAAGGGAAGGGAAACTGGGCAGTGGGAAAGATTTGGGCTCTGCAAAGATAACGGCATCTTTGAGCAAGAACTTACCTAGCGTGAGCAGCACAGAAATTAGGTTATATTTTTTAATATAGTTAATACAGATTATTAGTATACTTAACACAGATTTTAATATACCTGTTTTGTTGTTGTCGTTTCTCTCTTGCTCTGTAGTTGCTGATGAATGGCTCCAGCAGGGGCAACTGAGTCTGGTGTAGTGGTAACCTGGTAGGTAGAGTGATTCCTGAGAAATGGAGGCTGAGGGTAAACATTTTTTTTCTCTGGGATTCAGAATAGCAAATGAACCGCTGAGGTCCTGTCTGTTCTCAGATGAATGACTTCAGCTCTCTCCTAGCTTTGACTACAAATTTTGTCTGCGTTAAAGCAAGCACGTATATACCCACAGAAAATGTTTCCTTCACCAAAATTATTTTTTTTGAAATTCATCAGTTCTTCAGGAAACTTCATGGCTTCCTTCAAATTCTTGCAGCTTCTTGCATGCTCTTTATGTATATGTACAAGGATTTATGTTTGTGTATGAGGATATATCAAGATTTTCTGTTCTGAAATTGTATCAGCATTTTGTTTACAAAGAACACAAACATTAACCCTTACATTTCAGAGTCATTGTAGTGAACTGTTTTATTCTTCAATATGAGGTTACATCTCTTCTATAAAACCTTTGTGTGAGAGCAGTAAACATTTTTTTTCTCATTGGAGAGAAAACTGTAAGCCTTTTGTGATTATATCTTTGCTACACAAATTGCCTTTGCAAAAGGTGGCTGCTGAGCTTGCTACCTTAGACTGGAAATAGGTGTATGTTGTTTTCTGAAGATTCCAAAATAATTTCAGAGAGCACTGTCTGATAAGAGGTTTCACTCATATAGTGGAAAACATGTGGATATTAATAGATGCTTTAAAAGTAAAAAAATGGAGATAGAGATTGATTTTTTTAGGCGGGATGTCATAAAGGTCAAAAGAAACAGAACAAAATTAGACAAAAAACCCAAAATGCAACAATCCTCTCCCCAAACAGCTCCCCAACCCCAAAAGTAGATATTTATTAAAATCATGTAAAAAAAGATGAGGATTTATTTTTTAGCTAACATGATCTGAACATTTATGTCAGGCACACTTCTAAAGTAAGAACATTTGAGCACTTCTAAAAACTGACATGCAGTGCTGAAACATATGCAATGCTATTGATGTGGTTTCCATAAGGTTAGTCCCACCAGTGTTTGCAGGGGCAGGGCTTCTGTTTTCATCCACATTCATTTTAGAGGACCCAGAACCGGTCCTCATGGGAGTCCCACATGCATTTTCCTATTTCTAATTGATTGTTGGCTTGGGGGTTAACTGCATCATTTAAAAATCTATCATCCTTTGGCTTACAGTTCTTGACGTTCATTAGTTATGGCTTGCCTTAAACTTGGCCCTGATTCTACAGCTGGATTGACTAATGCCCATACCTGCTGCTGTGCAATCAGCCTTAATGACCTTGATGAGTGCAGTGGCCCATTGCAGTTTGCAGGGCTGTGGGACAAGGAGTAGGATCCTAGATCCGGAGAGGAACTGCGTTGTACAGTGAGACCTCAACCCAGGCTGAGGCTTTGGATAGGATTAAGATAGAAAAATAACATAAACCACTACTAGTATTTGAATCTGAGAAAGAACTGTATGTTCTCGGTTTTTACTCTCTATGGCAGGTTGAACACATTTAACTGATACCTAGCTAAGTGGTTTAAGTCTCCATTCTTAGGCACATTTATAGCATCTGCTAATGCCTTTATTTTAGAGAAACTAAAATAAAACACTTATCAAAATATCTTCTGTATGGAAATGTAGCTAGTGGCCTTTATTATACCTGTCATTTATTCACAGAATATTTTGTTTGCTCAATATGTTTTGTCAAGGAAAAGAAAAGATTGAGTGAGATTAAGTAATCTATGGTAAACTGGGTGTGTGTGTGTGTGTGTGTGTGTTGGTTTGGGGTTTTTTTGCTTGTGTGTGTGCATAGTGACATTTTTATTGAGTAAGGCTTTTGGCTAAACAACAGTTTCACATTATGCAAGTTAAAATTTAAGATTAAATCTCTTTGCACTATGGCTCATAGGACTAATCCAGAAAAAGTGTTTTGCTTTAACAGGCCAGGATACAGGAACGTCTTCACTTACAAATCCAGACTGGTCACAGGAGACTTGCTTTGCTGCATCCAAGCCTCAATCTCCGCTGAGCATAAAGGACAGCTGTGGATAGTACAGCTTCTCTAGCTGAGACTTTCCATCATGAATTTCTTAACAAATTTGATCGTCTTCTCATACCAAACACAAAAAACTTTACAGGTAAGCTTATCTCAGCTGGTGAAAAAAGAAACAAAATGTGAGAGGAGAAATGAAATACAGTTACCTCTTTTCCATTATAGGAACAATTTAGGAGAGGGAAGATACCATCAGAAACCAAACATATAGGCTCTGGTATAACTTTCTTCCTATTTTAATAAAATGTAAAAGGGACAAATAATTGAACTAAGGAACTTCAATATACTTAGAGATTCTCATAATATGCAGTAAATCTTTACAGTTCTACTCTCCAAGGAGATTCTTGAGTAAATAATAATGACTTTGGTCTCTTGGATAAATGAAGATGGATGTACTGAGAAAAATCTAATTATGGATTTCTCCTGCCTCGACTCCTATCTTGTGCGCCAGTATTATATCATTGATACTTCATATATATTCCAGCAATGGTGTACTAAACTGAAGCTTAATGCAGGAAAAAAGTAACATCAACAGGTTGTTTTCTTTAATGATTCAATATTTAATCTGGTGATTTTGGAAACAAATAATGTACCGATTTCTTTGAACATTGGCTGGTGCTACCAAGCCAATACAGCTACCTTGCAAACTCTGTTCTGTGTATCGTCAACAGAATTGTTCAGCGGGGGCCATGTCTTCACTAGAAATGGTCTATAGGCATTCTTACACTAGTGTACCATAGCAGCAATTCTTTCCTAGTAAGGATGCAGCTTACCTGGTGAAAGCTATATATTGCATACTTTATCTGATTACCTCTGACTTCAGCTAAACAGCTAAATGAGTTCAACAGCTAAAAGCTCTGAGTTTTTCTGATTTTTTTTTTTAAATATAAATGGGCTTATAACAGGCACTTCTGAAAGATATTTTCGTATCAGTGGCTCACAAAGCTATGCCAGCATAAGTCTACAATGCAGGCATAGCTTAATTTCACATTGATGCAGATGGCAGAATATTGGAAATGTTATTGAGTGCATTACTGGAAGAAAATATCTGAGGTCCCAGCTTGTCCAGCAATTTTTACTGCTAACACTGGGGGGAATAGAAATACACCTTTTTCATGTTAGAACCCAGTCTGATTGTGCAGAGCCTACAGTTAGAAAAATGAACAGGTTTTCTATTTGAAACATGGAGCTGTATATATGAGACTGAACTAATGGAGACAAGAAAAGCATTAAACTCCCTAGTAACCCTTTTTACAGTGTCCTTTCAGGGACATATTAAGCTTTAAAAGTCTTTTTTCACCTATGTGAGAGTTAATCCTCTGTTGTCTCTGAGTGTTTTCCTTCAGTATCCATTACAACAGTTAATGATTAATTATAGATCTGTCTTTTTTTTTTTTTTTTTTGAGGTCCTCTCTAACATTCCTGACTTCATTCTTTTGTCTAGAAGGACCATAAGCTGTTTGGAGACACAAATCATCTTTTTACTCTCACATTTTGCGGTATGTAGGACAACAGAGTCATGGTTCACCAGTATGGTTTCAAATAACAGCTAGTAATAATGATCATGTATTGGCTCCAAATCGTATATTCACATAGGCTAGACAGCTGGGAGATGTGAAAAGCCTCAAACTCCTTGGATGCTGGAAAAATATGCAAGAGTGGGAAGTCTGTGTACGCAGACAAGCCAAAGTGAGTAGTCCACAAAGGGATTTCAGAAGCTGCCTTTGTGCTGACTGCAGGACGTGTGGTGAAAAAGCCACTCAGCGCTTTGGAAATTTCCAAATCAAGTATGTATACAGTCAAGGTTTTCATTCCAGTTAATGATAAGTTAATGTTCAAATCTTCTTCTGCAAATTTGCAGAGAAAGTAGGAGAATATTTTGAATTGTTTATGCTGGTGGAAGTTAAATACATAAAGTCATTCTCTCTATGAATCATTAGAGGAACAATAGTCACAAAATTCACTTGCATCTAACAGATTGAAACTTCTAAGAAAGTACATTTGGAAAAGTTTCAGCTTTTTGATGAGGACATAAGGTTCAAGAACAAGTAGGACAGTGATTACAAGTGTTGCTATGAAGTTTCACTGCAGTAAAATCCATATAGCAATTAATATATTTTGAGCACAGGCAAACTCTCGAACTCCATTGGTGCATTCAGAACATGACTAATCACACAGGGTATCAATATTCATAAAGTCCAGTTTAATTCGCTCTTCTGAGGAAACAATTCCTGGAAACTGAGCAGCTAGTACTAAATCCAAACCCAGAAGATTAATTGGAATATTCCAGATTACAGTCAGAAAGGCAGTATTAAAATATATTAGTATTTTAATCTGAGGCATGAATCATGATATTGATCAGTGCTATAAATTGGTTTAAGATTATTTGCTAGTATTGAGATTTAAAATATTCTCAAATAAAAAAGTACTAACCTGAGTAATTACTGTTGTGGCTGTGGTGGTCTGGAGACATAAGAGAGACAAGGTCTGTGGAGAGAGGAAATATCTCTTTCAAAACTAGCTGATAGATTTGGAAAAGAAGCAGTACTCCCATCCCACTTCCAGTTTATTACCTCCCCTTTATTTGGATAATATTGAATATATAAATACCGTGCCTGACAAATCTGAGTCATGTGACTGCAACAGGACTATTTGCAGCATGAATAACGAGTGGCAAGATTAGGTCCTGTCATGTTTTTTCTAAATGCCTAACTAAATAATCTGTTACAAATCAGAGTCTAGATGCTACTGACTGGATTTATATAAACTCTAAATTCCTCTCTGGAATTTTATTCAGAGAAAAAGCAATGGATATGTGAAATTAATGGATATGTGATTTTTTGAAATGTGAGAATTTCAAAGCAGTTATGACAAGAAATTTCTCTTCCCCTTTTTTCAGTTGCTACCATCTCAATCATGATCACTCTTAATTAGCTAACATGTCCCAGACTGAGCGTCCAATATTAAGTGGCTTGTTTTCTGTCAAAGCTTTCAAGCTACTTTTAAGAAATATTGAACTGTAGGAACATACAAATTAGGATGTAAATTCATGGTTGATACAAAGTGACACAAACCCTTCAAAACTAATGGCATACATTTATTTATATATTTCTTTATGTTTAATGCTGGGAAAAAAACCAGTTACAAAATCTACTCTTATCATCTATACTACCCTTCATGAAGAATATAGCCTCTGGAACATGTAAAACCTTCACTTATTTTAATATAATGAAGCTGAAAGCAAATGCAAGCAAATAAAAACAAAAGCAAAAAACCGAAATGCCATTGCATATGCCTGAATGTAAAGAGTTTTCACACTAAAATGTAGTTTATTCTTTCCTTCTTCTCTGATCTGTTTAGCATTTAATTTACAGTAGAGTAGAAGTCCTGGGCAGTGTTTTAATTTATAGTCATGTCATGGTTTAACCCCAGCTGGCAGCTAAGCACCACTTAGCCAGTCACTCACTCCCTCACAGCAGGATGGGGGAGAGAATCAGAAAAATAAAAGTGAGAAAACTCATGGGTTGAGATAAAGATGGGTTAATAGGTAAAGCAAAAGCTGTGCATGCAAGCAAAGCACCACAAGGAATTAATTCACTGCTTCCCATGGGCAGGCAGGGGTTCAGCCATCTCCAGGAAAGCAGGGCTCCATCACGTGTAATGGTTACTTGGGAAGACAAACGCCATCACTCCAAATGTTCCCCCCTTCCTTCTTCTTCTCCCAGCTTTATATGCCGAGCATAACATCTTATGCTGTGGAATATCCCTTTGCTCAGCTGGGGTCAGCTGTTCCAGCTGTGCCCCCTCCCAGCTTCTTGTGCATCCCCAGCCTCCTCGCTGGTGGGGTGGGATGAAAATGCCTTGACTCTGTGTAAGCACTGCTGAGCAGCAGGGAAAACATCCCTGTGTTATCCCTGTACACGTGCTGTTTTCAGGACAAATCCAAAACATAGCCCCATCCTAGCTACTATGAAGAAAATTAACTCTACCCCAGATAAAATCAGCACCATTCATTAAGGAGCAGTACAGATATATGATGTTATAAAAATGATACATAATAATTACCTGTCATTAATTTTCCTGAAAAAAAAAGGGTACACTAAATGCTCCAAAGATAGCTGCTGTATGTTTAGTTCAGTGACTGTGTGCTGTACATCCTATGGTATGTGCCCATCATTCGTTCATCATGAAAGGCAGCCAAGTATAGATACATTTATTTTAAGTCCAGAGGAGATGACACTGCCTTAGTCTGGATGCCTGCACGTTGTAGGACAGACAGTGTGACCTGGTAGTTCCTCTGCAGGTAGGAATCCTTCTTGCCTTGTGCTGTCTAGCACCAAAATTTACTGTTTGCATCCTATCCTTTGGAAAGGCATTTGATGTTGAGTTAAAGACTTAGTTATGATAAATTTGCCTCTTTCCTCAGTAAGCTACACCAATGATTCATTATAAAATTTCTTCCTAATTTGAACTTTTTTGTCTCCAGCTTATCCAGAAACTGAATCTTGTTATGTTGTTGTCTGTCAGATTAAAGTGTCCCATATATCGGAAGTCTTCTCCTCTGGGTCCTTATGAACCATGATCAAATTTCCTTTTAAACTTCTCTTTGATACACTAAGTAGATTGTGAATCAGGATAGCAGCCCCAGTGATGAGTCTCTCGAGGTGCTGAAGTCACTCTTTGGCTCAGATAATGGTGTGACATTTGGAAGAATTTCTTAAGGATGTCTGTATATTTTTTAATAACATGTTTTAAATGTAATCACACATTCTTAAAAAAAACCCAAACCACATCCCTCAAAATACTCTTAGCAGGTGTGACTCTCCTGACTAGCTGTAGCTTGAACTGTATTTTGTCTACATTATCCAGACACTGCACGGTGGGGGAAACCTGCACATGATCAGATGCTGAGATGTTCAATAGCTTTCTCACCCTTGTTTCTGAATGCTTCAAAGCCTTTAGTTCAATGTATCTTCCTGACAGCCCTGTGACACAAGATAGTATTATTATCTTTTTTAAACAAAAGGAACTGAGGCACAGAGTGACTTAGACAAACACTGTCAAAAATATCAATTCATTTAGGCTGCTGACTTTTAGATACTCAGAGATGGATTTTTGGAAACCTTAAAAGTGCAGGTAGGCAAATTAGTCAAGGTCATTATTAGCCTAAGGAGGTGCTAACCCCTCCTCATAGGTATTAGGCACCTAACTTCTCAGGTCCTTTAGAAAATCTCTGTAGGCACATTTTTTTGCAATTTTTGGTGCCTAAATATATTTAAAAATATGGCCTCTGGTGGACTTATTTTCAGAGTACTTAGGATTCTTGTAGCACTTTGTATATCCAGAACACAGCTCAAGTACACTTCACTTGCATATGAGAGCACTCAGCACTTTTCTAAATCAGTCCCCATATGTCTTAGGTTGCATATGTACAACATTTCTTTCTTCTTATTTACCTTTCACTCATTAACTCATTTTTTCTTTGGTCACTGTATACCATTCTTTACTTTTCCCCTTTACTTCAATACTCCAGTTACTGCAATACTCAGCATCTCAAGGCCTTTGACAGGAGGAGAGTGATGACGGTTTCTTCATCCTCACCTCAGAGTACATTTGGGGCTATTTTGGCTTTCTAACAAAGTCTATACCGAGTTCTTTCTTCACTGACCCGCAATTTCAAGTTACTTCTGAATTTATTCTATATGGTGTGTATGACGTGTCAGATACTTTTTTCCTTCTTCTCTTGGTGACTCCTAAAATCAGTTTCACCCAGTTCCAGGAGCTACATTCCTTTAGTACTCAGTAGTTGATGACGGGCAAGGTGTATACAGCCCTGAAGCCTCTGGGCTTGGGCCCATGCTTCTGTGGCCCCTGCTAGCATCCTGCACTTGTATTGCATTACACCACATTGCTATTCAGGAGTCATTCATCATTCATACAACACAGATTAACTGCCAAAATAGCTACCTGTGACCAATATCTATTACAGGAAATATATCAACATTATAACAGCAATAGGTGCTGCAGCACAAAATTATAAAAAGCTAAGCAAGGCTAAAATAAAATAGGTAACGTCCACCTGGTCATTAGGCAACTGCAGCTTCAACTAAGCAAGCTGAAACAAAACTTGCAAGTCCAGACAAGGAGAGTCTGAAAACCCTCATCCTGAGTCCTTACAGTTGTTAAAAAGCCTGTAGAGTGTTACTAGCCATGGTGATACTACATTTACTTAGCTACAGGGAGACACTGGTTACCTCATTTGGGAATCTAAAATTAGATCTAGACTTTGGAGACCAAGCTACAGCCAGGCTACTGCTAGCAGTGAGGAACAAAAAGGTGTGTTCCTCAGCCTGCTCTTCTAATCATGGTAAAGATACAGCTTCAGCACTCTTTGGGTTGTACCATTCATCAAATCCAATATGGTTTGAAGTACTAAAGGAATAATGAGCTTTCCAACATTTTCACTTTTAGTATTGAATAATTTTCTATGAAGTTAGTTAAATTATTACTGTAGAATTTGCAAGGTGGAATCGATCTCCCATCAACTAGACTGATTTTGTTTTTTTAGTCTTAATCTAAATTCACTACTCAAAGGAATGACTCTGTTGATTGGTTAATGATGGCTCTGCTATAAATTAATAGATAAATGCGGGTTGGGCTGTGAGGCTGAGGAGGAGGGCTTTGTTAGGCAACTTACAGGGAAGAATGTATGCCATGCTTGTACATCTGGGTGGTTCCCTGCTTGGCATGGTGTGGGCAGGCTCTGGCTCCATGTTTACATGTGAACCATAGTGATAGGATACTGTGAAATTTTAGAAGAGGGAAACCAAAGAACATGTGCTCTGAGGTGTTGCCTCTGCCTTGCAGGCCGTGATTTAGTGTATCTGTGGCATCAAAGTTTCCAGGTCTGGTCTTGTCCAGGCTGCACGTGGAATGAAGTAGTTTCCTTTTCTGACGTTCACCTCCAGTATGCTGAGGGTAATCCAGTACCAGAAAATGTCTACATTTGCAGATAAGGCCGTGAGGATGCTGATGGGGCATTTTGATAATGCAGTTTTGCTGCAGCCAAAGGCACCTGAAAACATGATCTAAGTCTTTAGAATTCCAGCCAAACCATTAAGCAAGAGAGTAAACCCAAACTGCATGGAATGAGATTCTAGGCTCAGGCTCACATCAGCACCTCCTTTTAAAGTCACTGGTAGTTACCTATCTATATCCAGAGGCAGAAAGTGGTCTTTAATAGTAATTAAATGACTCTTGTTTATTGCCATCAGTTGATTAGTGTGGTGAATTGATGCAACCTGCGGGAAACCACTCAGCAGGCACCACAAAGCACTCTGTAAAATGTCTATGTATTTCAAATCTTGTGAGCCTGCAAAACCCCTGAGGATCACACAATCCCTAGCAAACCATTGAGCTGGGATCAAACGCTTCCCAGCTGATGGCATTGACTGTAAACCATCTTATGCTGTAACAGCATACAATTCATGTAATGTGTCCTGCTCCTGAGTAATGAACAGATATTGCAGAAAGCACACAGGAATGTTAAAAAGTACTTATTTTTTACACTTTCCACATGAATAACTGAAGGCCATCTTTAAAGACATGCAACTGCAAAATAATACTTTGGTATATATGGTAGTAATAAAACATGATTAAAAGTAATCAGTGATTATTAAGAAATTATTTTAATTCCTTAGGAATGGGTTGCAAAACTGAAGAAGATTTGCAAGTCTGAGACAACCATTCAATGCGCATCTCAAAACTGTTCACAGAAGGGGCTGGAGGCACATCTTTAGAATTTCTTGGGGGGGGTTAAGGATGGAAAATAGTATTTTCTTCTCTTCATTTAACATATTTTAACAAAAAATATTCATACCACAAATGAAGTCTTAATGAAAATAGCCTAGGTTCCTAGTTGATGATAGTGAAAAGATGCTTTCTGGCACATTTAAAAAATACAAACTGTTGTTTTTGTCAAAGAAAGAAGGCTGTTATCTACCTTCATCTAACATTATCTGTTCTTTGTGAGCTTTCCTCTGGATCTTCTGCTCATTGCACCACTTTCTATTACCAATCAAATCCCTTTACTCAACAGAAGACCATAATTTTACCAGAGAACAATGAAGCACTAAATGAAGGTTCACTAAGAACTATGGTGCTCCACACTGAAACAATTTAGGTCTGCTCTACTCTGCTTAACAGCCAAACCATGAGGAATTTCTGATACAAAATATTGTCAGGCTTAATTTTTTTCAAGCTTGTCTAAAGTTTGATGCTCTCTCCTTAGCATTTCCTATGAGCTGGTTGGGTGGCTCCCAATTCAGGATATAGCCATGCAAATGACTTTTTGCTTAGTTTGAAATTACCATAAATATACTCCTTGACAGCTTTTGAGCTACCATTGCCAATTATGATGTATCAAAAGCCAAGGATGGTGATGGTGTATGGTGGCATTTTTTCTGATCAGGGAAACCAGGGATTATTTTGAGACTCAAATTACTCTATAAAAAAGTGCATTGTGCTCTGCATAATTTAGTAATAAAAAAAAAAAAAAAAGTGAGACTGCACCTAGAGTACTGCACGCAGTTCTGGGCTCCCCAGTTCAAGAAAGATGAAGAACTACTAGAGAGAGTCCGGAGGAGGGCAACAAAGATTACTAGGGGACTGGAGCATCTGTCCTGTAAGGAAAGGCTGAGGGAGCTGGGCTTGTTTAGCCTGAAGAAGAGAAGACTGAGAGGGGATCTCAGAAATACTTACAAATATCTTAAGGGTGGATGTCATGGAACCAGACTCTTCTCAGTGGTGCCCAGCAACAGGACAAGGGACAATGGGCACAAACTGAAGCAGAAGAGGTTCCAGTTGAATATGAGGAACAACTTCTTTACTTTGAGGGTGACAGAGCACTGGAACAGGCTGCCTAGGGGGGTTGTGGAGTCTCCTTCTTTGGAGATAATAAAAACCTGCCTGGACAATGTCCTGTGCAACCTGCTCTAGGTGAATCTGCTTTAGCAGGGGGTTGGACTAGATGATATCTGGAGGTGCCTTCCAACCCCTTCCATTCTGTGATTCTGTGATTTGTAATTTAGTTCCTAAACCACTCCATGGAGAAGGTCATCAGGGATAGATGGTCCTGTGCCTAATACCAATTATTTTCCTTCTATATTGGATTATTCATGCTGATTGAAACTGGAGTGATAGAGAAGAGTCAGTCCATAGAAGTTTCCCTCTATCCTACCACAGACCATTGATGAGGGAGGTTGCACAGGGGTGCAATATGGTAGTTGAGAATTGAGCTTTAAGCTTTGGTAAAAAATAGGTCAATAGTTTCTTGGATGTACTTAGATTTTGTTATCTCCAAGCTTTTGATATTCCATTTATTCTCAGCTCACTGGAATAAATTCCAGGAGGGAGTCAAATGACCTCGGCAATTTTCTCTGACAGGTATTTTTGATCTTTTGGACATGTAACCTCACATTACATCAGTTCATTAGGCCAATTTCTCCTCTTAAACAGTCTCAGGACTCTTTGTGACAAAGGCCTATCTACTGTATCTCCTAAGAGACACTGAAGTGCTAATATAAAATGCACTCCATTAGTTCAGATTCAGCTACTATATGTATTACGTATATATATATTTGCAATATGATGTTGATCCATTTTATCATTAGTCTTTGATTACCTTAGCATTTTCTTTTCTTTACTTATTTCTTTCGGTGTAAGTGGCAGCAGAAGGTAGCTTCTTTTTGCAAAGTTAGGTACCGCGTACTAAGGTTAAGGTTTTCTCCTTTATTTTTTGTAGGATATAAATTGAGTTTCAAGATGCCACTTAGGTTTAATACTTAGTGATTGGTAAGTGTAAAACTAGTCATAAAGTGTTCGTCTTATAGCCCATTGTATGGGTCAATATTTTAGAGCATGTTTTAGACATTGAGTTGGCTCCAAAGCATGTCTAAGGCAATGAAAGGTTTCTATTAGTTGCAGTGGTTTTGGAATATGTCCAAAGTTATATTGACTGGAAACACTAGGAAAACCTCTTCAGCCTCCAGAATTAACCTACTTAAAAACCTCAGTGATGTATAGAAGAATAAAGGAAATAAACATAGAAATACATCTTTGGCTGACACTGGACTCATGCAACGTCTTGTGCAACTCACAATTCTGTAATTCAGAAAACCACTGTCCTTACTGTTCCTTTACCTTTCAGCAAGAAGCAATGTGAAGACTTGGTTTTCTTTGGTGTTTTTTTTTTAATTTGTTTGTTTTTTCTTTATATTTGGAAAAGCGTTTATTCAAGCTTGAAATGTTTAAATCAAAACTGGATGTCCTCTTAAGGGCTACATACTTGCTCAGCTACAAGCTAAGGGACTGAGTAATGCTAACTTGAACTATAGGGAAGAATATTTCTGTTCGTTGCAGGAACTATTAGATGAAATTGTTTGGCCTGCACTAAGTAGCAGGTCAGACTAGATGAGCTTAGTGGTCCCTAGTGGCCCTAAAATATGAGTCTGAATCTTGCTTCTAGTTGCCACTTAAGTCCTTATCATCATTACTTTGAGTAATTTATAATTCTCAGAATTAGTTCCATCAGTCTGAAATTACTGCATGAGATACTGTTTTAAAGAGGATTTTTTTTCCCACTTAATGATAATCTCAGAGGCCTGGATTCACATTGGGAATTTTGGCTTAGTGCAGCCATGAGCCAAACTACCTCGTCAGTTCTATTTAGCAGCATCCCCAGCCACAAGTTAAGTAAGTACATTTTCCACACTATGATTAGAGAAACATTTAATGCACCTCAGAACAGGTTTCACAAAATCCAGCATACAGAACTTCTAAGGCAACTATGAGGAGCTGCCGAAGTGAAGAACTTGGCTTAAAGCCCCCTTCTTTGTGAGACAGAGATGCTGAAATCCAAGCTGGCTAGACACACCTTTGTGCACTTGTTAACTCTCTCTTGGGTTTAGATACTGAAGTCAGTACCTTTTTGTAAAGGTCTAAACCACTCATAGAGCAGGTTGAAGCTTCAGTCTCCCATTTGCTGTCCCATTTTTTGCTATCAGGCTATAGGATATAATGTGACATGCTAATATTAGTCTTTGGTGATTATGTCATTCTTATTTATAGAAATACTTTAAATATTTATTCTAAGCCAATGCTCAAATTTATGGTCTACTAATTCATGCGTACTGTCACTGGCTCAAGGTCAGTGCAAAGTCAATGTGTTGACTCTCAAGTGGTCAGGGATATCTCCTCCTGTGGGTTTATTCCATGTGGTTTGAGCATGTGCCCTTGATCAGAATGCCACAGCTAAGGAAGGGTAAAGGTACTTGTGTGTCCCACTGTGGTTTTGGCCCAAAACCTATACAGAACTGTTCATTTTGTCCAAGAATTAAATATTTAAGTGTCATGGGGGTTCTGCTGACAAAAAGGAGAGTCTTTAAGTGACTATCATGAGGCAATTTCAAAATTAAGTGCCTTGAAGAGGAAGCTGTTCGACCAAAAGTTCTGTTCTTGATTCTTAAATTATTTTTTCCCCAATTCTCTTTTAAGCTCAGCATTTAAAACCTGAGATAAACACTGTACCTGTGCCATCTCTGGTGAGGGGCCAGAGTGCTGCAGGTACAAAGAGGCATTGTGCTAGAAATAATCATAGAATCATAGAATTTTTTAGGTTGGAAAAGACCTTTAAGATCATCAAGTCCAACCATTGACCTAACACTGCCATCCCACCACTAAACCATATCCCTAAGCACCTCCTGTATGTGTCTTTTAAATACCTCCAGGGATGGGGACCCCACCACTTTCCTGGATGGCCCGTTCCAATGCTTGACAACACTTTCAGTGAAGAAATTTTTCCTAATGTCCAATCTAAACCTGTCCTGGTGCAACTTAAGGCCATTTCCTCCTGTCCTATCACCCATTACCTGGGAGAAGAGACCAACACCCACCTCACTACAACCTCTTGTCAGGTAGTTGTAGAGGGCGATAAAGTCTCCCCTCAGCTTCCTTTTCTTCAGGCTAAACAACCCCAGTTCCCTCAGCCACTCCTCATAATACTTGTGCTCCAGACCCTTCAACAGCTTTGTTGCTCTCCTCTGGACATGTTCCAGAAACTCAATGTCCCTCCCATAATGAGGGGCGCAAAACTGAACACAGTATTCAAGGTACAACCTAACCAGTGCAGAGTACAGGGGCAGGATCACTTCCCTACTCCTGCTGGCCTCACTGTTCCTCATACAAGCCAGGATGCCATTGGCCTTCTTGGCCAGCTGGGCACACTGCTGGCTCGTATTCAGCCAGCTGTTGACCAACACCCACAGGTCCTTTTCTGCCATGCAGCTTTCCAGCCACTCTTCCCCAGCCCTGTAGCATTGCATGGGGTTGTTGTGACCCAAGTGCAGGACCTGGCACTCAGCCTTGTTGAACCTCATAGAACTGGCCTTGGCCAATTGATCCAGCCTGTCCAGGTCCCTCTGCAGAGCCTTCCTCCTCTAATAACTTCCAGACACATCCTTCCAGAGGACAGAAGTAAGAGAAAAGACTCTGGAGTTGTATGCAGAGAAATGATTCATGGGTCTCATTATTGCAGATACAAGGTGTTCACTCTCTTCACTAGCCAGTTTGAAACATTGTCTGGCAAAAAAAAAGGCATCCAGCTGTTGGTGCAACCAGCCATGCCTTTTGGGACTGTTTAGTGATGCTAGTAGCAGGCTGAGTCCCTCTCACTTGAGAAGAAATACCATTCTGACTACTTATATATACATATTTTCAAAATAGGACAGTATATCTGTGACCTCTGGTTCTTTGAGAACACACGCCTGGGAAACTAGACTCTGGCCCATCAAGTAGAATTTGGTGGCTTATTCTGATCTCGCTGACACCAATCCTGGGAACTTCACTGCAGAAGTTAGTAAAACAGAATAATAAAGAGTGAACTTGAAAACTTTTCTGTTTTTATTCCCGGGCAGAAAATGGAAACCTATATCCTAGACTGACATGGAAAAAATTAAAAGAGAAAAAAAAAAGTAAGTTAAAGTTAAGAACTTACTCTTTTTTTGACAGAATTATGAGAAACACTGGCCATACTCTCAGTCAGCCCGTACTGGCACTACTCTGTTACTATGACTGACAGCAGCGAAAATAGACTGGCTTTTAGCAGTGGAGAATCTGACCCATCATGCTTCCTTTTAATCAGAATTCTGATGGTGGCAAATACAAATGACACGTTTACTATAAAATGGGTGTATGCATATACATATATGTGTGTGTATCTGATAAATGGAAAACTGAAAATCTTTTAAGGACCAATTATTTCTAAACTAAACAGAATATGCTTCTAGCTCTTTTTCTGGCACAGACATCCATCAAACAATAACAGGGCATCTGTTGAATAGATATGCACATGCAATGCAAGCAGGCTTAATTTTTATTTGTTGCTCATAAAAGATGTTGCCACAGTTTTATATATTCAATTTTGTATAAACATTTAAGTGAATAAATGAATAAAGTACAGTTACAATGAATAAATGCC
>NW_009258727.1:2870773-2891269 GCF_000687185.1 Egretta garzetta | reverse complement strand
AACTGTAGTCACATCTACTCAAAAGGGTGTTAACAGTATGCTTCAGACTCCCTGCCGTCAGTTTGAAGCAACAAGAATGTCTGTTGCCCAGATCCTTCCCAATGCAAATAACTTTATAGCCTGAATTCCTTCCTGAGGGAAATTCATGTATTGATTATTATTGTTAACACAGAGCTCTGCTGCATGGTTTATTTGAATGGTTTATTCATTATCGGTCTTTTAACAGTTTGTAGGGGAAAAGTTCTGATGCATTAATAAAGAACACGTGTAGAAGGGATAGAAGTATGGCTTGACTAATATGTTGGACATTACACTGGTTTTGATTACAGACTTATTGAGCACAAGAATGGAGAGTGGTCCTAATGGTGGCCCTAACCTTATGGGAGAAATTACCACCTATATTGATGGTGAGACACCATGTTCTTTAAGAACATATAGCATGATTTTTTAGATAAAAAATATTTACAATCTAAATGTTTTTGCCATATTGTCGTTCAATTCTTCCAAAACTATTTCCCCCCCAAGAATTATTCTGTGTACATTTTGCTACTCAAAAAATCTTTAATGTATTAATTACCAGTTGACTTCAGTGTTTAATATATAACAGGACATTGACAACTGAATCCTACCTGGCTGCTATGTCCAGCAAGCACCCTAGTTCTCCCAACCCAGGGAAAGAAGCAGGCTGGACCTTACCAGAGCAATAGATAGGCCCTCTGAGCTCCTATAGAAAAAGATGCATTGGATCTCTTTGTTGTGTTAATATACCCCTAAATCTTATGTCCTATTTGGCAATTACATGCTACTTTGACTTTAAGATGCTGGTCTTTAGTCATTTTAATCAGCTGCTGCCAGATGCTCAAAGAGAAAAGCCTGATAAGTGTTGGCAAATACTTACTAAAATGCTTACACACTAAAAAGTGTAGCTCAGCCAGTCCACAAGACTATCTCCTACGCAGAGTAAACTGGGTGAGTGGCACCCACCTGCTTCAGGTTACCACAGGTTTAAATATTTCCTCCACAAATTCTTTCTGTGTTCTCATTGCTTCTGCTTACATGCCTTGATGGTCAATTCCAATTTTTTTTGTGTTAAATGTCCTATGAACCCTTTCCCATCAGTTGGGTCAATTACAGGACAAATCATCTCTTCTTTGCAAGAATTATGGGATGTTCTCAACAAGTAATGGCAGCTGATTGATTTTTTCCATGTTCCCAGTTCATGGTAAAAGTGCTTCCGTGAGAGCATAACTCAGGGGCCTTCCCATCACAGTCTTTCTAGCTCGCAAGGGTTTCATTTAGCATGGGTTTAAATCACTTCTAAAAGCAGATTAAAGGTTATTATGTGTTGATAGGAAATGTAGTAGTACTGACTGGCAAAAGCCCCGGTTAACTCTTTAGTGAAAGAATCACTAAGCATGGGCAGGACAGTGCCACATGTGCATTTATTAAATGGCACATTCATCTCACCTGGAAAGTGCAGCTGAGAGAAAAAAAAAGGTCATTAAAGTAATTTTACCTCCCACATGTCACCTTAAAAGGAACTTCTAGTATGTTCATAACCTAAGTGTTCAAAGTACAAAAAGATGCTGTTCCTTCTCCAAAAAAAAATTACAATTTGAAGAACCATCCTTGTTACCAGGGAAGTCACAGCATTTCCTATATTTTTCAACCAGCAAATCCTAGGAACTCTTGCAAAGAAATAAAATCACTTTCCTTAAATCCTGTATCTCTAATAACTGAAGTGTTAATGATCTTATTATACTCAAAGGCTGGCACTACTTGCAGCAGTACAACATATATCTTCTTTCATTATGACAGCATAAAAAGTTTAGTGTTGCTGCATAATTGTTAAAATTAACATATTTTAAAGCTTTAGATGAGGATAAGGATAAAACCTCTTGATGTTAATAGAATAAATGCTAATGGAGAACTTACTAAACTTTAGGTTAATCTTGATGTTATTCTTATTACTTCAGGAGGTTCCGCCCATATCTCTTTGTTGTGCTACTGTGCAAGGTTCTTTGGAATTAAAATCCCTCTGTGTACATCTGATGCAAACCAGGAGAAGATTCCCCAAACATGAAACTAAGAAGTGGGGATCAGTGGAAAGAGAAGTATAAACCGAGACCCTGACACTTGTGCCTAATAAGAGTTCTCAAGGGAGCTCCTCAATAGTACGTACAGGACTGCACACCTCCAGAGAAAGTTACTCGGCATGGTTAAAAGAAATGATAATGTGAGCAGGACCTGATGTGGCGTGAAAAAGGACCTAGACAGATCCTGAACTAAGTGGAGGTACAACCTTGTATATAGGAGTTATTTCCCTGAAATCCATGTTTAAAGTTGTTGCATTTACTTTTACTGTTACTGGAAGGTGACAATCTGTGCGTGCCTGCTGGAACTCATTTTGAAATAAAGCTCTCAAGACGCTGTTAAGTCAACAGTGAAGCTGAAAGGAAAACGTCCCGTTAGTCCTGGAGCACAGATGCCTGTAAAATCTTCTAAATGCAGGCAGAAATATTTCAACACCTTTAAAAGCCAACAGACAGAAAAAAAAAATAATCTCATGTACACAATTATCTCCCCTAGTCCTTTTTATCAAAATACAAGGATTATTGATCCTCACATTTGAATTTCACATGCACGGTATAGCAACAATAATGTACAGTGAAAGCAATGTGGGACTGAGGTTTTGCAAGGCCTCGTAAATGAGAGTGAAAAATGTGGCATTGAAGAAAAAAACTTTGAGAAGGCAATGAAAGATTCAACACAGAAAAATAGGTGAGGAGTACTAGTAGAGCAGGACAGCATGTGTAAAACTATTGCAGGGTAAAAAGAGAGTTGCTCTAAAATCATGGAAGAGGTTAAGCAACATCAGGGTAGTGGAAACTGTGAAAAGAAATTGCCTTTATTCTTCCAGAATGAGCTATGAGGGGAGATGAGAGAGAAGCTGTATATTATTTCTAGGCTGTTCACAGAGAAGACATCACCCTGCCTGTTTCCTCAATGTGTTTATTCCAAATTTGAGTATGAATTGTTTCTAATAGGAGTAAAAGCCCAGAAGACCAATTTGACACAGCTCAATTAGTTTATTGATTAGAGCTATGAGACCACAGCCAATCAAACCCATAACATATGTGTTACCAACCTCTGCTGGGGTGTTCCAGCAGTTTGGGTAAACAAAAGCATGTTTTTCTTGTGTGGAGTAATATTTATATCTTTCTTGTTATGAGGCAAATCTGCAGAAAAAAAATCCTATCCTTTTGATACTTACCAAAAAAAGAGAGAGTATTATCTGCAAGTGTTGTACAAAATTTAAAGATGCATTAATATTTTATCATTTGTACTTTTTTTGTCATTTTGACCATACAAAGGCCTACTACAAATTTTTGTGCTAGAGCTTGGGAATCATCTGAGTGTAACTGACAATGTACCATCAGTAGCAGAAAGGTCTTTATCAATTAATATTTAAAAATAGCTTAGCTAACAAAAGGTGCTATTTTGTACTTCTACAGGTGCAGGTTAAGCATTGTCCTGCAGGACCTGTAGGACAGGGAGACACTATACCTAGGGATTTTGTAATTTTGGCATTTGTCAGTTTTAGTAATGGATCATTTCCCCTTTCGGCATTATTGAGAACATTATACATCTGCTAATTATTAAAGTTTTCCCAGTAATTTCTGGGCTAGGACTCCTCCTAGTTTCTGAAAATATCACCAAACTTTAAACATTTTTGTTTATGTTATAGGTGGGTTGGTTTGCATGTTTTTATTTGGAGGAATTTCAGCTGAACTGCTTTGGAAATTTTCAGAGGACAAGACTAATATTACTTTGCACATTTTAAAAGACTTCCTAAAGATAGCTCATTGGGTTAGGTCTCTGTACTATGGAGCAAGGATTTGACATTTGGCAGGGTGATTTCTGAAATAATAAGAATATTTTTTTTTCTGACTTTATGAAAACTTCTCCAAATTTGAATAGGCTATAATCTTTTGAACTATTATGAAATGCATTATGTATGACTTGTTAGAACTTATTGTTTCTGTTCTCTGAAGATGCTCTTGCTTCAGTCTGCTCCTTAGTTGCCTCCTAAGCTATGGCCCAGCACCTGCCATCCCGAACATCCAGGCATGGTCTGGCCTGGGTACCTAGGTGTTTAGGAGGATGTTCCTGCTTAGGAGGATATGCCCATGTCTGTTGTTGACCCTGCCTTTTCAGCAACACTGTGGCTCCAGTCTTTGTAACTGAGTTCCCACGTTAGGATCAGCTCCAAGTAATGAGGAAGAAATGTAAAAAACAGATTTAACCAAATGGACATGGGGAAGGTGGGAAGGGATAGCAGAGATTAATAAAAAGAGAAAGGAGGAGATTAGAAAAGGAGCAGGAAAGGAAGTGACGGAAGAAAGAGGGGAGCAGAATAAAGATAAGCTAAAGAGAAGATGTGTTGAGAATAGCTCAAACCCACTCTCCTTCAGAAGCTGAGCAGTTCTTTGATCACACTGTTGGATATTCCTTCGCCATGTAACAAATTGCTGCCACACTGCCAGCTGCATGGTGACCCATACAGAAGAGAACAACCTTCTGCAGCTACTGCCTAATCTTTTCTTTTAAGTGCTAAAGTGCACTGTGCTGCATATCTGAATCCCTGCTTGATCCTATGAAGAGGAGGCTCATGAGGCAGGGTCCTTCAGGAAAACCCTTTGAATAATATATACATGGATTTCCACAGGAAACCTTATTTCTGTCATTTCCCAGCTTTTGAGAAGCTCTGATTTGCAATTTTAATATTTTTTAGCAGATAATTTTGGTCAGAATATAAGTATATCTGTGCAATTATCTGCATTCTCTTTGAAGCTAGCCTTAGCTATTTTTTCCAAACAGCTGAATATTAGACTCTTCTGTCAATTAAACTAATTCTATGTGCTTTTTAAATTTTTTTCCCCAGCAAAGTACCTTGAAAAAAGATATTTTTCACTGACATATTTTGTGAGCAAAATATTATTCTTTGCCAGTATGCTTGGTTACTTTCCACAGCATTCAGTTCTAATAAACATAGCCTCCCAAATTCATAATTTTTCTGCTGGGTTGCTTTCAGCTTCTTGTGTGAATGCACAAGCAGCCGTCCTGCTGTACCAGTCAGATATACATTTTCAGAGGATCTGACACCGAAGAGAGATAATTGTGTTTAATTTCAGCTTAGGAAAGTCTATTGTAAAAACTGGAATATAATCAAGTCACAATTAGAAAAGTAACCGGCTAAATTTCTTCCATTAAAAAAGCAATAAGGAGGCATCACATAGAAATCCATTATTAATGAACTAATGCATACAGTACAGAACAGTAATTTGTAAATCGCTTTTTAAATTTACACAATTTCATTTGTGGGACAGCCATACAGGTCACTTTTTAAAACAAATACTTGAAAAATTTAAACAAACACAAAGGAAAAAAGGTTTCTTTACAACAGATCATGTCAGCTAACAGGATTTTTCAGTATCCAGTATATTTTCAAGGATGCAGTAGACAAATGTAGAGGGTACAGTGATTTAGAAAACATAATAGTCGAGTACGTATCTCTTATGTATTATTAAAGGGAGGGTTACTAGTTGCAGTGACACAGTAATAGACAGGGAAGAAAGAATGGTAGAATATCAGGAATGCTAGGGACAGAGGATGTCATTCAATTATCCGTCTAAGGCCTATGGGATCGTCTTTTCCCTGTTTTGTTGTTGATGTCTGGTCCCTCCAGCTGTTCCTTTACAACTTTGCCTCACTGTAGCACTTTTAGATATTTTCCTGCATGCCTCTCCTAGGGATCAGGAGTCTCAGAACAATCATAATCCCTGGCATAATGCAGGAGTTTCAGAATGAGGACAGAATCATTGCATACAAATCAGGATGGCTGGTAAGCCTGTACAGCATCCATCTATCACCCTGTGCTTTCACAGGACTGTGTCATATATCTCACGCTAACCACATTAAAGAGGCTTCGTCAGCAGTCATGTTAAAAATATTTTGCCTATGATTTTGAAAATATAAAAGGCGGATATTAGTCTGAATTGCAAAGCTTTTCAAGAAAAGTAGATTAAGTGGACTAACTAGGGAAAAAAACCCTCAAGTTCTCAGCAATTTTAGGCAGCAAAACCATGAAGTATGGCTTCTGAAGCAATGATAATAGAGCCAAGTTCCTATAATGTTGCACAATTTCCTTCCCTGGTATTTATGAGAGAAAAGCCTCCCTCGTTTTAGCCAGACAGTGTCAGGTGGCAGCATTCTGTGATACTTGACATTTTTCTGTTGGCTCCTGTTTTGTTCTATCATTTCTATCATGTTCTATCATGAAGCAGTCATTTTTATTGCCCTGGTTTTGTTGACTGATAACGATAAATAGTTACAAGGATTTCATGCAGTTCTATCCTGCTCATGCTCAGACAATTTTTCCTGATTGGACAGAAAGCTTACTGGTCTCCACGTTCTTTCAGATGTATCCTTTATGCTTGATAAAATACATTATATCATCTTCAGATCCAAATGCCATGTTTGCCCCATTATTTTTAATTTTTCTTCCTCACTGATTCATTCAGTCTAGCAGTTTTGTTTTTAGGCATGTTTGTATGCATTTTGCTTGCTTTGTTTGATACATGCCATTCTTATAAGATGCTTTTAATGAACCACGATAATCCATTATGTATATTTTCCCTGCTTAGACTGTGTGGAAAACCTAATGTATAATTTCCTTTTCATGTTTCACTTGGTTTTCTGTTTTCCCCCAAATTTATAAATTTCTTTTCTCAACTCATTTTTTTTTTCTGCAGGTCATAGTTCTTATAATTTCCCTATATGAAGCAGGCTTTTGCCACCTCTTGGAAAGCAAAGCATTGAATTAGACATGAGAGGCACATATGTCTTTTCTAATAGTCCCTGAATGCTCCGATATAATTAACTACGATAATATACCACACTATAAGGAAAAATAATTTTTGTGTACATGGCATCCTGTGGAAGTGCTAACTTACAGTTGAAAAATATAAACTCCATTGTCAGGGGACAAAGGGAAAGTTGATGAATGGCACCAGGATACACCAGGAACCTGGAAAAAAACTGCAGCAGTTCATCATGCAGTTCAACGAGTCAGAAATCACATCCGAGTTTGGCATAGAAGCAGTTTCCAAAACTACTGTCCTGTATCTCCAGTCCTAGTCCTGAGCTGTAATGGGAAGCTCTGCCAGTATGGCACGGTGGAGCCTGGTGCATTGGCCAATTGATCACAAAACAAGCCGCCGCAGAGACTGGACTTGAATGACCATGTTAGCATTACTGAAGACTCAGGTCCGCTGAGCCCAGGCAGCACACATTCTAGCCAAGCTGCATCGCTTTTAGTACCCGCTTTACCCCAAAACACGGTACCCCAAAAATGTCCCTTACGATAGAGCATAATCAGAAACGGTGAACTAGAACAACAAATGGAAGATTTTGCAGTTGAATACAGACCCCAATGAGTGCTGCAGCGCTATGACAGCCGACGTCTGCTGAGGAGCTGCCTTCAGCTAGCGATCATTATGTTTTCCATCCTCAGTGACAGTGAGATTCCTCATATCTTTAAATGGAAGCAATTAAATCTCAGGTGTGATCGGTACAAACAACATCTTACAAGCATGCCATTGTCATACCACCCTGCTATTCCCTTGCTTATTTTAGTACATTATTCTTCCTAAGGAAAGACTATTCATTTTACTGTTGATCACATCAGAACTCAGGTGTTCAAGGTGGAGTGACTACTCTCATAGAGGTTTGTTTTTTATTAATCAGTTTCTGTACCATAGCAAGATATATGACATATATGAAGATGAGAAGGGAGTGTTCCTGTGATTTGGTTAAGTTATGGAATTTATCCCTATTATTCAGGGAAATCTGCATATAAACACATACCATTTTTCAGTAAATCCTTTGATACTCTGTCCATCGACCACTGACCCTCAGACTTGCAAATAAACATGACTTAACCAGAGGAAATCATGGTGTTTTTACACTTGGAATGCTAAATGAAATATTTGTAGTGTTTATGGGTTCATACATGAGAATATTTTAAAGTTACATAAGGCATGTCAGAATTTGAAGAATATTTTGTAGCATGCTATTAAAACCAGAAGTCTAATATTTCCTGCTTGCTCACAGCTTTGGGGACAGCAAACACAATCTTTCCTACATTCCTCTAGGTGACTAGCGTATAAACTGGATGAATCTAGTGACACAGCAATTTATGCTGGTAGACTGGCCTAAAGAAAGAAGATTGAAAATAGACACTTTCTAAAAATATTATGAATCTGAAATGTACTCTTTTCCAAAGCCACTTCCATAATTACCGAGTCTCTAAATTTGTAAGATTTAGCATTCTCTTCTTCCCGTTGTACATAAAATCAAGCTGTTAAGGAATTACACAGCTTTCAGCATTGCAGAAGTGCTAACAAGGAAGGGAATATTTCATACTAAAGGGCAATCTTGTGCCTCAGACACCTGGGGCCAATTACCCTGAACAATCACAATTTACTGTGATTTAAACAGGAATCAAAGTCACTGAACATTTTACGGGATCAGGCTCTTTGCTGGTAATTCATTCAGTCTACAAGTGCTGTTTGGTATTTTCTCCTCCACTGGATCTTCAGAGTCTGAATCTGGGAGACCTGAGTTGGCTCTAAATTCAATTAGAATGGTTTTGAGAAATGCAAAGAGGATCACTTGCCCTGTCTGTTCAGAAAGAGAAAACACTAAAGGTTTCACTCGAATACCTTTAATATCAGCTTCTGCCAGGATTTTGTATTTGCCAAGAAACCTAACTTTCAATAAAGCAAACAGGGACAACATGAAATTCTCCTTGAATGCAAGAGAAACCAGCTAACTATTTTTCATCTATCATCTTCTAATGGGATTTGGACAAGATGATAAATTTTTTGCTATTAGAAATTATGCTTGTCTGATAAGTCGTAATACAATTTGCAAGAACCTGCAGCCACAGCTTACAATGCCATCACCATTTTCTTACTGTTATCCAGTCAGCTTGTTGTGTGTATTTCCTCTATACAGCAAAGAACATCCTTTGATTATAGGTTGCACAGCTGCGTGTACACGGGTACCCTAATACCTGAGAGCTCTGGCGCTACCATGGCACACTTAAGAATAAAAAAAGTTAAACTTTTGGTATTTTAAATAATTGCCACTGACACTGTATGCTGAATGTTAGTAATGATCTTTGCTGAATGCTAGTCACATTTCCCCATCCGTTTGCCATTTGCTATAAAAACTGGTTTACTTTAGCAGTACAAACCTCAGTGGCCTACCAAAGATCAGGTTCAGGCCTGAACTGTGACACTTGGCAGGTTTTGCATTAATCTCTTGGGTATGTATGGTATTCATCTCAGTCTGCAGTCTCTGTACTTTTAATATATGCTTGGAAACATTAGTTAAGTTTGCAACAGAGCGGGTAACTGTGGCTTCAGGCTGGTTCCTTTTTTTAAGTTGTAAGTACTTTTTTATTTTGAATGAAGGAAGCGGCAAGTACAAGTGTATGTTTTCACAGACTGGGGCTTAGGCATACTGCTTCCATCTCTTTTGTTTACTCTTAGTATCTTCATTTTTGCCAACCTGGAGAATCCTAAAATCTGAAAGTAAAAAAAAAAAAAAAAAAAAAAAAAAGTAATAAATTAGAGATTTGCCAAAAAACCATGCAATTTGCTCTTTTTGACTTGACCACTAGAGGAAAAACCCTGAGATCTTCCCAAGTCAGATTAAATGCTTGGAATCACCAAGAGAAACATCTTGTCTAATGGTGGATACTGGAGTTGGAGCTGGAGTGCATGGTCTGAGCCATCTGAGCAGCTTCTTCTGGCAGCTTTCTATCTGTAACCAAGTCATAGAATCATAGAATCATAGAATGTTTTGGGTTGTCCAGGGATGGGGCCTCCACTACCTCTCTGGGCAACCTGTTCCAGGGTTTCACCACCCTCATTGTAAAGAACTTCTTCCTTATATCTAGTCTAAACCTAACCTGGTTTAGTTTAAAACCATTACCCCTTGTCTTGTCACTGCTGGCCCTACTAAAAAGATTTTCCCCGTCTTTCCTATAGGCCCCCTTTAGGTACTGAAAGGCCGCAATCAGGTCTCCCTGCAGCCTTCTCTTCTCCAGGCTGAACAAGCCATCTAAGTAATCGCACTGTCTTGTGTAGCATCGCATCTCCAGCCCTGATGTATGTGCCCAGAGGAATTTGGGTGGGACAGAATATTGGATTTCTGCTCTCCTTAAAAGCTGTGCCTCCCTCCCAGCAGCGTAATGAAGTAGGAGGAATATCTGCCTTTTAGCTCTTGCAATTTGCAGCCTATGATTTCAGTGTGAACAGCTAGTGACAGGAGTGTGGAACAAGGAGGCAGTCTGCTCACTTGAGCAGCAGAAGCGCGCCCGGTGCAGCTATGCCCGCATCTTTCCAGGAGCGGGGCCACACAGGGCCCTCATATGACTCAGAGCCCTAATTAAAACACTGCTACCAGCAGCAGTTAGAAATATAGTTGCTATCACTTAAAATATACTTACTGTCAAAAGGATTTGATTACAGTTTTACTAATGAGGGAGGGTGAGGCCAGATCATTTCCTGACCACTCTCAAAAGCAAATGTGGGAGGGAACCAGTGCTGCATTGAGCTGACATAGTGACAGAGACAAAAATGAGCTCCTATGTCCATTCTTTGGGTTGATCATCTTTCCAAGTAAAGGAAGAGCTCCAAGGTGATGAAGTAGGTTGGTTTGGGGTTTTTTCCTTTTTCTGTCTGGCAAAACTGTTTCCATTTTACAGCGTTTTACAGTTTTACAGTTAGTCTAATTCTACTTATGACTGATCTTTCATAAATAAATTGGTGTTTAACAGAGCTGAAAAATGTTTTCAAACTCACTGAGCACACTAAAGGCCCTGTTTTGGGTGGCAGCTGCAAAACAAGCAATAGTGTTTTATAATAATAATTACTCCAACTCAGTTCTACCAGCATATCAACCTATTTGGGGACTTTTGAATGCCTTTATCTGCTATTTGGTCAAGACATTATTTGACAGAGGTGATGAACTCTTTTATCCATAGTGGTTGCTCTGCTGTATGGCCTGACCAAAATAAAAAAAGCCACTAAAAGTCCTGCCTCAAGGCAGAGAGAACAGCTGATCAACACCGGTGTTTGACTTCTCAGTGGATTCAAAGTATTTTTAAGTGTTCAGGTTGGTAAGTTTTTGGGGAAGTTCACACTGCCAAACCTCATTGCAAATATTTAACATTTCATTGCATATTCATGAAACACTAAATATATTTTAGGTCCTGATGCTTCATTAACAAAACAAGAAAACAGGCTGCATAATTCACCCAATAGTTAAAATAAACCCATCAGGGTATTTTTCATAGGGTTTTCTTTTTTATTTTACTAATTATTTTTAAAAAATTTCTTATGCTTGCATACCTTTGTATTTTATTCACTATTTTGCATATTTTTTACTTGTTTTGAATTTCTGAGTGAATTTCTTCTTTCTGGAAAGAAACAACTTAAAAGCCATAATTTAAAAATATGTTGAGAACTCTGTGCTTAGATACCTGCATTACCAATACCAAAGTTATTGTTTTTCCCCCAGAATTGATAGTCATTGGAAAATGTGGCTTTATATTCCTGAAAAGGGAGGTTTTGATTAAAAATACGTCAAGCTGACCTTTTTTTTCCCTTATCAGTTAAAGTTCCAGGAGCTCAGAGCATTTGGCTTTTCTGTCTGTTAACATAGGAACTGCCATCCTTCTTCTCTGTGGATAACAGGGTCCTCTTTCTACCCTCACGCATGCTGAAATCAAAGAGCTACCTGTTTAAGCATGACGAGCCATATCAGCTCTCACCAAAGAGACTGAAGAGCTTTGTTTCAGAATGGTTTAACTGTAGATTCCTCTCCTCTTGATCGTATCAAGGCAGTATAGGTGTATTGGGGTACAAGGTATGAAGTCTTCAGTGCTAATCATAGGTGGTACAAAATACTGAGGATTATTTTCTGTGAGCAGCTCATAGCTGTTGTGTGGGCTATACAGTACTTACCTGATGCTAGATCTCTGCCTATATCTTCAAGAATTTGGTGCCAAATTCTTCTTTTGGTGCCAAAATACATAAAAGGCCATGACAGAATATTAGGATAAGACCATGGTCAACAACAATAGTACAATAAAGTGTACTTCAACACTTTGAACTAGGGAAAAAAGTTCTATCTAAAGGACAAAACTTAGTGGTTGGTCTGAGACTTTGCATTTACCTCCTCAGGAACTACCAACAATCACCAGTGTCATCACCTTTTCATCCAAATGGAAAAACTAAGGTGGCAATTACAAAGATCTGCAGCAACAAGCACCATAGAACAAAGGGCAAAACAAAAGAGGGAAAATGCCACTAGCGCTTGACACATCTCTGGACATGCTTCTCCTCCTGGGAAAAGACTCGGAGAATGAATAAACAACACATGACAGATGTATAATACACTGAGTGTATTAGTAATCACAAGATGACTGAGTCACTGATGTGATGTGGTCATGGGAAAAGAAAGACAACTGAAGTTGCAAGATGCAGCAGGTCAGGTATTTCCAGGAGAGACAGGTAAAACACCAATAGAGAGAGCTGTAGGATTTCCTCAGATACAACATACACAATTCTGGTCCCCATGTTTAACAAAGATTATTTTAAACTACAGCAGACACACCAGTGGGCTGCGAGATAATCAGGGACATTAATTTATCTCTTTAATGAAGGAAAATTACAAAAATCTGGATTATTTAGGTAAGCAAAATACTACCAGATATGATTGCTCTCTACAAGTACATAAGAAGGTCAGCCACCAACTTGGGGAAGGTAAAAGCATTTTAGGCTATGCTAGCACAAGACAAATGTGTCAAAAATGGTCAATCAATCGACTTGGCGTAGAATGTAGGAGCAAGGTTCTAAGCTTCAGAGCAGCGAGTTTCTGAAACACCCCTTTATGATAGGAATTGGGGAAGCAAGAAGCATAATCAGTTTTAAAAGGGATACATTTAAGAAAGGGATTACCTGAAAAATTGATGACTGGACTTGGTGACCTGGCCTGATCTAGTTCCATGCTTCTATTTTGTAGTCATATTTCTTGACAAACTAAAACCAGGCTTTTGTATATCACAAAGATTAGTACAGTGTAAGGCAGCAGAGTAGACAAGGACAGACTATGAATAGATAAACTCATGTTTGTTTCCTTTTTTCCTGTATTTTTTCTTAAGTATTGTTATTGTTTTTATTGTTTTCTTTTTTATCCCTTTTGTTACCAGTCAGTCAATAAATTTTAAAAAAATGTCTATTTTAAGGAATTTTGAGTCCCAAATATATCCCTTTTTTTTTCACCACTGCATTTTATTGTTTTCTTTTTTATCCCTTTTGTTACCGGTCAGTCAATAAATTTAAAAAAAATGTCTATTTTAAGGATTTTGAGTCCCAAATATATCCCCTTTTTTTTTTTCACCACTGCCTGAATAGTCTGGTAGAAAATGCTGCCTCTCCTTAGAAACCTTGTCCCTCTCATACCCTTAGACTATTACTGCTATAAAAGCATTGCTACTCAATAACTCAAGAGCATAATTCAGTTTTCTGGAGATCCTGCCACTTAGGCTACGTCTGTGCTACTGAGGCTTGCCGGGTAGCTCAGAAGGTACCTGTGGGTGGCCAGCACCCACACTACCGTAACAAAACAAATGGTCTCTGGACTCTGCTTGCTCCAAGTTATGTCTAAGGGCTGCTTAGGACTATTATAGTTGGCCTGAGGCAAAACTCTGCCAGGGACTATTTTAATAACTGAACAGTATAGAGGATTAATTTCTGATGCCCTGACAAATTCCCTTGCACTGCTGAACTTCCATAAAGTTATGTTTCTAAGCTGCTAACACAATGTCACTGGCAGCAGATACTTTTTGCATACCTTATCCTCTAAACAATTGTATTTCTTTGCATCCTACATAAAACATAAGAAATCTTTACAGTCATATAATAAAAGAGATAGTGAATGAAAATGACCATCTTCACAATATGCTTCTCAATATTCCAAAAATGAGCCAGAGGGATGTCCTTTTGCCACAGAAAAATTAAAACACTCTAACAAGGATAAATTTGGTGTCAGCAAAAACATACACCATACTGTCCTCTAACAAAAGAAGAGTCATGAAGTTCTGGAAAGTCAGTGACTATTTTTATGGAAAGGAGGATGTTGAAATGCACGTTATGGTTTGACTGAAATACAACTGCTCAATATTAAAAGCTTTAGAAGAGACTGATCTGTAAGGCAGGAATTCTCACACTCACAAATGGGATAACAATTTGATCAGGTTGTTGCAAATCAAAGGAACCAAACATATTCCAAATTCCAAATCTTAATCAAATTAGCCTTGGATTTTAATGAAAGAAACCAAGTATTCTGCTGGGTTCACCTGGGAGAAACTTCCATTCCTTCAGCAAAGCACAAAAGCTTCTCTGTTAATCCTTTCTCTTCACACTTGCTGCTTTTGCAGGTCCTGATGAGGACATTCTTTTCTGAGTAAAAATTCGAATAATTCTTCTGAGTGAGGATGAAAACCATTGTTTCACCTCACTTCTGCATTTTCGCTTCCCTGTCATTGATCTTTGTGTGAGACTTAAACTGGCCATATAGACATCTTGAAGAGTCAGTGACCTGATAGCCACATATTTAAACCTAGCCCAAGCCCATCAACGTCTTCTGGAATGGATTAACCACAACAACTTTAGCTCTTCCACAACTCAGCAACAGGTTAAATCTCCCTCCCCTAGAACTCAACCTATGCTCTCATCTTGCATCTTTCACATGACGTAACCTTAACTACTTTTACAAAGTCAAACTATGCATTGAAGCCTTCCGTTTATCAGCTACTGTTTCTCCAAATGTGCTAATCCATCTACAGATTTGCTACAAAGTTTTGCATTATTTGCTTTCACGGCAGCACCTATAACACAACTGCTAAATGCAGTAATAACATGCCACACGATATTTCGCAGTGTTACATCATTATTAGAATTTCCTCAGATTGATGGATTTGATTGCCATGTTTATTATAAATAGTTATTTTAGATCTTGATTTTTAGGTGTCTTAGGTGAGTAATTGCATGTGAAACATGCAAGTGTAGTCACATGTCTAATTTGCATGTGAAATTACCACTGTGGTCTGTGAAACCTTCACCTGCAGATGGTATATGCAGAATGGATAATTGCACATGCAAATGGATGATGATCATTTTCACATTCAGAAACCCAGCGTGCACATCAGTAATTATAACTGCATGCTTAACTTGTTTAAAATCAAGGACGTGGTATTTCATACAGACCTGAATTTATGCACAGAAATTATAAGCAACAGATGATTGCAGACAAAAGTGGACTTTTTAAAATTAACTGGACTCCTGGGCAGCAAATGAAGGGTGATATAGGTAAATGCCAGACAAGAAAACAAAAGGAAAATGCATTAGGAAAGTTATTGCAGCATAGTAATCACAAGTGAAGCCAAAAATGGCAAGCCTTCTATCCAGGAGGCCAATGACTGAGTGCTCAGGTCAATGGGAAAAAATTAAAACAGAAAAATGAGAGGTTTGAAGAAAAACCCACAAATTACCAGATGTTAAACGTCTCTTGAATTTGAAGGCTTGTGCCCAACTACTGGCTCAAATAGTGTGTGTTGAACATGCTCTGCATACAGTGGGAGGCTCTACATTTTTTGCAGTCAGTTCTTAGATGCCTGTGAAGGGTTGAGTCTTGTCATCAGCTGGCAGAGATACCCAGTGGCAGCGTTTGTGCCAGTGAGAAACACAGAAATAATTACAGACTGTGTATGAACAAGCTTGATACATCAGTGGGTCTTTTGTTTTTCTTTAAGAATTAAAGCAAGACTTAAGACAATGCTGTACCAAGGACAAGGGGTTTTCATTTTATTTTAAGAAATTTGTAATTCAAGACTTTTGTCTGCAATAGTGATCAGGAAGTTTTTTTATATTACTGTATGCCTTTAAAACTATGGGGAAAACATAAAAAATGGAAAAACCCTAATCAACCAACCAAAAACCAAAACCTAAACCCCATTTACTGCAGAAGAGCTCAAATGTTTGCTTATAAGCAAGGTAATAATATTAAACATATAAAGAGCTCCATGGAGTAAAATTGTGAATAGCTGAAGAAGTAAAAGGAAAAGGTTATGGCTCCCTATAAAAGTGGCAATTTAGATTGGTCAAAAAATAAGGATGTGAAATAGGTATAAGTTACAGACTACCAAGGATACCCAAGAAATATGTGTATGAAAGCTTTAGTTTTTAAAAAAGGATGCTATGTTAAAAAAGTTTTGTTGAATTTGATTAAATTCTCAATGAGAGGAGAGAAAAGAAGAAAACTTCTGAGCGCACACTGCAGAGCTGTTTTTTCACTCCTCAAAAACGGATGCTCACCTTATGGCAATATTTGTAATATTTTTTTTCTTTTGTTCTGAATTCTTGTAGACAGCAGTATTAGCTGCTGAGGCCAGTTTGGCCAGCGAAGTCTGGACTTCTCAAACTGTCAGAATTTATACCTTTGCACAGCTCCCTCTGGTGTTAGGAATGAAGTTTGGCAGGATACAGCATTGCAACTCCACAAACTTCTTGTTTTCAAGCAGACACTTTGCTTCCTTTTTCATCTTTACTGCTGTCTGTTTGTGGTGTAATCTCCTGCTCTCAGAGAAATAAAGATGATTTTTCATATCAAATTAATATTCTGGACCTCAAATCTTTGTGGGGATCATGAATCATGAAGTAGGAAAAGCTTTTGGCAGCATTGTGGAGACTGGAACCAGACAGTACTGACAGCTTGCTTGAGGTGAGTTAGAGACACAGAAGTATTAGATGACCAAACCTCAGCAATTCATAATTCAAAATACCAGACTTGAAAATTGTGATTCTCAAATGCCCCACACAAACTGCTGCCCATAGAGAATGGACATAAAATCTGCCCAGATATTTTATGTGAAATACCCTGATGCCTGAGTTGGGCTTCTGGCCATGCTCAAAGTACTTGATTTTGACAGCACCAGACATAACTGTCTCCCATTGACAAGATCCACATTACCTGCTGAAGTGCCCTCTCTCCACGTTTGCCAGGTGAGGAGGCTGATTTGGCAGCATGTGCACAGCATGATTACCCAATTTAAATAATATGACAAACATGAGAGGCAGAGCGGATGGATGTGCTATCTCCCTTTTCTCCAACAAGTCAGCTACTTGAGCTTGTATCATGCCTGGATTTTAGTTCCTTTGTCTTCTTACAATGACCTCAAAAGAAAACTCCAATTAGTAGAGGGTAACCTAGCTGGAGCTGATGCTCATCAACCCTCTTGTTGAATCTGCTTCAGGTTTAATACCATGCTATGAAGAGATGAACCTCTTTCACTGGGTATTTATATGTAAACACTGAAGTAGTCAAGAAATTCGGCCTGAAACACTCCTGCCCCTCCCAGCCAAAACCAGCACATTTCTCCAGAGGAGACTTGTGGCTTGAGGAACTCATCTGGAGAAGAGGTGAGAAAAGGGCTCAGTCCAGTTGGAGTTGCATCCAGGGGGGCCCCTGAACACTGTCCCAACAGACAGGAGGGGCTGACGGTGGCCAACATCTTCCCTGTGGTTACACCAGCCAGGTGGTGTGTGTTGTTCCTGTAGGTACTCCCACATCATGCGCCTGGAACTTAGGAGCCCAGCAAAGGGGCCAGAAATCACCCTTGGCCTGGGGGCAACCATCTCCAGCTCTTATGGGTCTGGTCTGAGGCATGATTTAATACTACATAGAGCTCTGCTCAAGGATTTCAGTCATATGCCATCTTGTCCTTTGAAAATTATTTTATGAAGGGAGTACTGTCTCATATGACCTTCCCACCACAGTTTTAAAAGCTAAATTAATGGGACTGTGAAATCTCTTGCTTTTGATATATAATGGACTCTTAATGCCATTCTTCCTTTCAGTCCTTTTGCTGTGGCTATGAGTCTATGACCCATATCTTCTATAGCTGGTTTTGAAGTGTAAAAAAGACCTGTCCTCAAAGGTGAAAGGGTAATGAAAAATACACCATGGTACTAAAACTCGATTACAATTGCACCTGACTGTGCTCCCAGACAAAACACAGAGGTATAGTTTTAAGTGTTGAGTGGGAGGGAAACATAATTTTAAGGATGTGGAGAGAAATAGGGCTGTAAAGAGAAGGTGCTTTTGTTTTAATTCTCTCTCTCTTAGCCAGGAGAAATTCAGAATTTTAGCAGGATGACTGTGATTTGTGATGGGATAGACATGAAGGACTTTTTCCATTCTGAAACAGATGCATCAGAAAGGTAAGTTTTCTAATAGATGTGAGATAAAAGAGTGAAAAGTTGAATTGTGAGAAAATGCTGGAGTGATGGAGTTGGTGAATGACGTGGCTGTGTGAATTGTTGGGTGTGCTTGTGGACTTGTAAAAAGAATGGTGTAGGGGACAGAGGGGAGAATGAAAGGACACATAAGGAGAAACTATTGCTTGCTTCCATTATGTTCTTTGGAGTTCATTATTTCAGCTTTCAGTCCAGAAGTGGGCAGAGGGATATTTCTTCCTCTCACTTCTCTGAAAACTTCCTTCAAAACACTTTCAGTAACAAAACCTTAGATTTCTACATTTCCATTTCAAAATAATGTGATTAGCCATCAGGGGACTTGTGGATATTTGGGCAATTAAAAAAATCATGTGATTGTCTGCTCTCCCATTGAACTTGTCCATCAGACATCCCAGGACAGCAGTTAATGAAGGAGAGGCATGGTGTTAGTCATTAACAGTATTGATAGTGGGGTACATGGGTGACACGTAAATATGGTCATATTTTACAGTTTCCAAGTTAGGCTGACTACTACATGAAAATATAGTACTTACAGTGTATACAAAGGTATCAAAATGTATACTTAAAGGAAGGATGGCAGGAGTCACAGAATAATTCATGAACAAATAACCCATGCCAGACCCAGATTTTATCTCCTTAAAATAGTGACTCTCAGAAAAATCACTTTGAATGTATTCCTGTTGCTGCAAATTTTCCTTTGGTGTACAACTGTAAGTAATGTTTTTAAAAGATGCTGCCTGCTATGAAATTTTCAAGTACAAATAACGCTACCCAGTCAAAACCAATTGCTTCAGAGAAGAGAGGTAGACTATTATTCACTGAGGATATTTCCAGCTAATTTGGAATTTTAACCCAACTCATTTTTGTCTCCAAAAGTAGTGTTATTCAGTTATTTTTCTGGTTTGTATTTTTTTTTCAAAATGGCAAAAATAATGCTAAGGGAAGAGTCAGGTTTTTTCTAACTTAAACATTAACAAGATATTTCTGTTCAAAATTGCACAGTGAAAACACGTTGGGAGAAAACAAACAAACAAAACCCAAGCAAAAATAATATATGTTTGAAAGATACAGGTTTTAAAGAGCTCTGAATGAGTTTCAGCAAATAAGAAAACTTAGATAAATTTAACGGTAGCAGATTGCAACCAAACTCCTCGTGTTGATTTAGTGTTTTTATCTCCAGTCACTGTTTAAAGAAAACAAACACAAAAACCAACTTGGCAAGAGGAATAGTTTCAAAGGTAGCTGCCAGTATCAACTCACTTTCTAGTTTGCAATAATGAAATAATTTTGTGCTTTCTGCACTTTTAAGATTTTCTTCTACTTGCTTTTTTAGATTAAAGAATTTTTATCTATGACATCATATAAATCAGTAAATATGCATGTATAATGTAATGCATATATATTAAACATATACATTTTTAATAAGGGACTATTCAGAGTATTTTGTAATACATTGCTATATCAGATTGAAAACATAATTCTCTCTACTTTCATGACAGCTAGGGGATTACAAGCTGGAAATTTGAAATATGCCTTTAGTTTCTGTTTAAATGCTGTTCTAAAACACAGCTAATAGAGATTTGGTTAAAATTTGGGGAACCTTTGTTTTCTATTGAGCTTTTGCAGAAGCCTAGCATTCACTTTTCTATTGTTGTCTTGTGCTGTTACATTCATCATGTTGATAATGATAACTGATAATGTCTGCATTGCTCAAGCTGCAATTACTGTTACCGATTCGTCAGTAAAGATTACTTATGTATTTGCAGGGATGATTTGTTCATGTTCTCTAACAGGGGCATAGTTGGCCAATGAAGGAAAAAAAGAAAGCCAGGTATAATGCAACTGCCTTTCTCCCCTACGCAGCTGCACATACATCCCAGCCCTGATGGCAGCCACGGCACTGTCTTTCTCATTTTATGAGCAAGACTGGACAGGGAAAAGCAGGGCTTGTGTATAACTCAGTTGCACTAACCCCTCCCTGTCATTTCTTCTCTGGAGCACTAATGGAGTTGTGAGGGCCTGGGAGTGCTGGCAGGGAAGG
>NW_009258727.1:2859084-2870554 GCF_000687185.1 Egretta garzetta | reverse complement strand
GAAAGAGAGTTTTCTACAGTTCTGCTGCAACAGAGGTAAATCGCTTTCTGCTCTCCTGGAGTCAGTGGGTGAGCATGTTTACACACACGTAGCTCGGAGGAGTGGGAATGATGCTGCTCAGAGCAGCAGCTTCTGCCAGAGCTGTTTATTACCAGGAGGTTAGGAGGAAGACGCTGGTGGCGGATGTGACAGAGACTTTTCTCACAGCCGTGCCAAAAGCAATGATCTGGTCTTACAGCAACTGCTTGGGATGAGGGGAGGGGAGTTCTGTAGCAATTCAGTGGTGCTGTCTGCAGCTGCATGAACCTACACATGCATGGAGCTATGGTCCTATACCAGGGGTGGTAGAATGGGCCACAGGCTCAAACCTCAACTGCCCTATTGCATTACACATCCTGTGAAGAAAATAGATAGAACTGCATTAATCGAACAATCAAACAAAAAAACCCCTTTCTCCAACTTCATGCCAATTTCATAATGTTTTGGCCATGACTCTGGGTGTCTGGTGTAGTTACGGTGAGAATATACATTGAGTTGAATTTTTCCTATTTATTTATTTATTTACGCTATTTATTTATACTATTATTTATACCAATAAATACACAAGAAATTAAGAGTGCTTGGGGGTTTTAAAGTTGGCAGAATGTTGTCTTACCCAGGTTAGTCAGGGTTACATTGGCCTCCACAACTGTGTTAAGTTCCCATGAGCAAAATACAGACCTATGGTTGTTATTTCATATGTATGGCCTGTTTAGTCAGTTGAAGGGAACCCTGTGGTATTTCTTTTTTCATTCAACTGTGCCCTGTCACATCTATTCCTAAGTGACATGAAAAATAAACGTTATTTCCTATTGGAAATCAAATACATTGAACAGTGATGCAGAACTGAAGAGAGAGGTGTAGCATGCTTGTGCAATAGCAAAAATAAAGTTGCCTTTCCTGATGGATAAGGTAAGTAATGCAACAACAGGTCTCTCTTCTGCCTTCTCCCCATCCCCACCACCAAGCCTTGAGATCTTGGCATATTGGGATGTGGAGTAAAATTTGTAGTTACAGAAAATGGGTGCAGATCTGGCTGGTAACCAGCTTACAGGGTAAACAATATCCAGTTTCATGTGTGGTTCACAATGGGTATTCAGAGAGCAGGAGACAAAAAGACTACAAACCATGCAAAATAAATATTAATATTGATCAGGTTATTATTATTTTACAATCTCTAAGTAATCATGCAGTTTTAAAGCTCTGTTTGAAGAAACTTCTCCTAGATGCCTCAGGACCTTTGACAAAGAGAACTGATAAAAAATTGTACAAAGAACTGTACTCGATAAAGAAAGAGACTATGAAGAAAATTACTGCAGTAATGAGGACAAATTGTTAATAAAGGTTTTAAAGTGAAAATGATGGGTTTGATTCTGTAGTAAGTTCTCTGTTGGCAGATCCTTCCATTCTTACAGAGTCCAGCTATTTTGAACAATGAGCCATGAGAATCAAAGTCTTCAAGTCTGATACAAGGTCTGGATTTAAGACTAATTTCTCTCTATGAATATATGCTTGATCCTGTTTGTGTGGGTGCATGCTTGTGTATTTTAGGTGAAATAAACCACCACAACTTACTGAATCTTACTTTCAGATTATAAAGGGATTTTTTTCAGCATAATTGAAAGTTTTTCACCATATTTTAACTTTTTAAAAAAAAAAATCACATAAAAATAATTTTTGGAAGGCAAAATTGAAAATTTTAATTGCAAATGTTAATATTAAAAAGTGAAAACTACCTTAAATGTTGTATTAATATACTTACTTCCTGATTTTTTAAAAAGGAAATGCTTTGCATATTGACAGCTTATAATTAAGTGGTATCCACTGTTAATGCAGTTATAGATCAGAGATTATACAATTATTTTAGCGGCAACAACTGCTTTCTATCTCAGTCAATAAGGTATTTTCTGATGAGTTTTAGATTACTGTAAACCGATCAGAAAGCATACCTCACTCATCACTGTCTTTCAAAAGTGTATTTAAAAAAGATGGGTTTGGTCAGTTCATACCACATATTACAAAGAAAACTATGAGATACAGAGGAATAGTGGGAGAAGCTGAAGGACAAAAAGAGGCTGGGAAATGTCAATACAATAAGAAAGATATTTTGATGTAGATTACGATGAGATTTCTGGTCTAGTACTGATCTAAAGCCAGATGGAAATAGGAACTTTTCAACAATATCATAACAGAGGTAGAATGTTTATTAAATAAAACACTACAGTTGCTGCTTTAGGAAAGAGGGAGATGATACTGGCACTATCAAAGCATACTGATGGCTGTGAGAAAGGGTATTTGCCTTTCAGGACCACATATGGGACATGTTCTGTATCTTGTGATAATGAAGAATTTGCACTCCTGTACAGTCTCTTATCAACACTGCAGTTGTCTGTGGCCTTGAATCTAGTATGGTATACGGATAAAAATCTCTCAGTTAAAAAATTGTAGGTATCTCTTAAACAAAGACTAATAAAAGCAAACATTTCAAAATAAGCAAGTCCAGGTAATTTGCACCCAAGACTTTTAACAGAGCTGGCTGATGATCTCCTTGAATTGTTAGGTTTGATTTTCAACACTGAGTTTCAACACTCAGAGCATTTTGGTAGTCCCAGAAGTAAACAGGAGATCCAATTCTGTAGCAATATAAACAACAAAAAAAGTGTAATTATAGATTTGTCAGCCTGATAATGATCTCAGGCAGAATAATGAAACAGATGATACAGCAATCCTGTTTTGTTTATATAGGTAATAAAATTGATGGAACACACTTAGTCTTCTACAAGGCATTTCATTTGGTTGCGCATGACTGTTGATTAAGAAATAAAATCAACATGGCACATACTGAATTGATTAAAACCTGGGCAACTGAAAGGTCTTAAAATATTACTGTAAGTGAAGAATCATCATTCTTCAGATGTTTGTCTATGAGCTCCACAGGGATCAGTATTTGACTCTATTATGTTTAATATTCTTTTTCAATGCTCGGAAGAAAATACACAATGGTACTGATAAAGTTGCAGATGAAAAATTTTGTGAGTGTAGTGAATAATAAAAAGGGAAGTCTTTGATGCAAGGTGATCAAGACTGTCTGGCAAGGTAGGTACGAACTGGATTTACATATGGCCAAGCATAAAGCCATAGGCCTAGCATGAAAGGATGTTATTTCCAATAAAGGAATAAAACTTTTCTCTTCTAAGAAGCCTTGACTATAAAGCTCAGGTGAGCATGAACTGTGATGTTATCGCTTGGACTTTTTGTATAGAAATAAGGAAATTATGTTACCTTTGAATATTACTGCTTTAGACTACCGTGCTCTGATCTGGTGCTACAGACACGTGAATAGTTTAGAGAGGTTGCATGATAATACTTGGGAGTATCTGATTGGGAAATAAACACATACCGTGCACAACTCTAGCAGCTTAATCTCATTTAATCTAGTAAAGATGGCTCTGTTAAAAGTAATTTATCAAGCAATTAATTGTTTGTCAAGATTAAAAGGTGATTTGTTCTCAATCTAAAGGCAGTTGCGTGGAAAGCAAAAGTTTGAAACTAAGACAAAATTATTGGCAAGGTCTGAGGGCAAGATGTTAAAACAAGACAAACTCGGATCAGAAGAAAGCTACTGATGTTTTCCAAGCAGGAAAAATTTGCAGAGGTTAATACTGGGCTGTCTATAGCTGGGATTATTGAACAGGTCAGGCTGCATCCAGGGCATCCTATGGCTTGTGTTCAAGAGGAGGTCAGACTCAGCAACCAGAGGTTGCTCCTGGCCTTGGAATCGATGAATTTATATACAGAGGCAGACATTGAATAACACCATGTTTTTGGGTTAAGCCACCGCTGTGATGATGCACTGCTGTAAAATATAGTATAAGTGCCATAATAGGTCTCCTCTTTCCTCGGACACCTGTCCTCTTTTGGTTGAAAAATTCTTAAGTGTTTATCAATTTTTGCAGTGTAGCTGGGAAACCATCCAAAACTTTATAATAATGGATTTTCTTCAACATAGTGGTCTCCTAAGGGCAAGACAGCTTACTAATGTGTTCTGCCATGTCCAGCTGCTAATTCTAAAGACTCATAATTGCATTTGGTCTTATATACTGCATGTAGTCTGGTGCTACATGGAAAGAGTAGTGAAGATAAAATCAATATAGCTGTGTCATACTCTTGTTCTGTAATACTGCATTACAGTATGGAACATCTGTTAGCTCTAGTGTGGCACCAACTAACTGAAGTAGCCCAGTGTAAATTAATTTTGAACCAATCTCACTGTATTACTGTTACGTGTTCATGGCAGTCAGAATTATTGGTCATCGGGGTATTGTGTCACAAACTAACAATGAAAATGTGGCTTTAATGGTTTTAGAGGAATTTGATTGCTCCTTCTGTTATACATCACTCACAGCCTGGATTCAAGCTACCGTGGTGTGAGTGTTCGTGTGTGTGTGCGTGCTGGGAGCAGAGAGAGTACTCGGGAAATGAGGAGCATGCCAATCCTTACGTCTCAGTAATCAGAAGGTTTTGGAAGGGTCCATTTGGGCTGAAACAAATCAGTTCAAATGAGGCAATCCTGAGGTTTATGCTAGATATTTGTTGACCATCATATCTCTTCAGTATGATTTCTATACAATGCCTCATTGGCTTGTGTTCATGAAGCTCTCTGTAATTGGAAGTAGTACATGGAAGATATGTAGCTGTATACGTAGCTTTCTATCCTGTTTCAAATTAATTAACTTATTTTAGCCCTGTTATGATGGCATTATGATTTTGTGGTTCCTCTGCGGTAACTATTTGCTATCTATCATTAATTACATTTGAGTTTGGTCTGGAACAGTTTTATAGGATGTGTGTAAAGGACACTGTAGTGTGTTCTTTTGTTTCTGAAAAAGCCATCTCTAATTGTAGTCTTAGAGCAGCTTGGGGCTGAATTCTGTCCTAAATGATCTTTGAATTAATTTCATGCAATGTAAGTCAAACAGATTTTGACCTTTATTCACTTCTGAAAAGGTATTATGTAAAAATGCACCTTCCTATTCAGCAGATCTGCTCTATATTCAGTCACATTTGAATTCAGTGACAAAAAATAAATGTGTTCTACATCCTGCTGATAGAAGCAGGGAGCTGATGCAGATGTGGGAGTGTGGTGCAGGTTCCCTTCTGACTCACCGTCATTAACAAAGCTGCTGTGTAAGGGCTTGATTTGCCAAAGCCTCCAAACACCCACACCCCCAATTGACTTTAGCTGGTGTAAAATGGATGGAGGATCTTCAAAACATAACCCTCCCTATTTGTATTAAAAGGCAAAATTCCACTGGGACTCTAGATGTAAATGAAAAAAGATTTTCTCTAAAATAGAGTCCTATCAGTAGCAGCCCAGCTAGAAATAAACATTTGAGTTTCATTTTTAATGGCAAAGATGAAAAATCATTAGCCAGAGGGAAAAAGGCAACATGTTTAATTGTAAACAGAGCGAGTTTGATCCAAAGTTATGGACCAAATAAAAACTGTTTCTGTTGCAAATAAATAAATAACATTGCAGAAAATCTGTTTCTGTTGTCTATGCTTAGGTGGAACACTATGCCCCTGAGCTGCAGTCTGACTTTTGTCTTCACAGCACAGGACTAAGGCTTTCTGGAGTGGCTATATTGTATAGCTGTGCAGACACTGAAACCTCTGAGAACTGTTTTTTGAGGAGGTGAGAATCCTATCCAAAATACCCAACGGCTAAGAATTTAGGAGAATTGATTCAGGTTGTAGATCTTAGGGAAATTCAGTATACCATTGACTGTTGATGCCAAGGAACTCCTTACTCTGAGAAAGCTGACCTTTCCTCTGACTGCACAGTGCCTTTATGCTAGAAGAATATAGCTAATCATTACAACTTCAGCCCTAATATTTAAGGCTGTAGTTTAGATATTGTCCAAACACAGTGGGGTAAGAAGGCACTTCCCAGGTCATTGAGGCCATCTCTTTGTACAAGTGGCCAGAAGTGGTAATCTCCTGTATAAACTTTAGAAGTGATTAAGTTTCTGTTTCACCTGCGTGTTTATGAAAACTGTTTAGGAACCTTTTGCTTTAAGGCACATCCTTCTGATTTCCAGCCTACATGTGTGCATAATCAGTTGACATATATATATACACACAGACATAATTTCTGTGACAATATTACCTTTTAAAGGACTTCTTTACCACTTTAGTATTTAACATTAGAATTTACTTATAGACATTAGGCATGTGCCCTTGCAGCCTTTGTTTTTCTATACTAAAAAAATATAACTTCTCCCTTTGAATGGTAGGCTTTTCATGTAGCCCTCATTGAACTTGTTTCAGTTTGAATCCATCTTTTTTTTTTTAAATGGAAGACTAAAGTGATGGGAGGGAGAGGCCTTCCTGATGCATTCAAAGATTGTATTTGCATATTTTAGTGTTGCACTATATTAATACTCCAACAGTCATGACTCTTCAGTCATTTCCAATTCTGAACATACAGCAGAAGTGCTTATTATCAGTTCTTACATTTATTCCCTTTCTTATTTCTCCATTCTGCAAGATCACCCAGTTCTTTCTGCATGGTATCCTGAAATATTCTTTTATTAGTGAGTGCTCTCAGTCTTTTATCATCAGCAAACTTTACAGCCCACTCCTACTTAACACCAATAAAACCTAATTGCATCATTAATACACATTTAAACAAGATCAGCTTCAAGGAGGAGTTCCACTAAGACTCAGGCTGGTATAACCTCTTTTTGACACTACCAATGACATGGCTGTTTTAGCCCATTCCTTAGACATCTTACAATCTCTTTACTTTCCCAGGTGGAGGAACAGCTCTTTCAGGACATGAAATGACTTGTAGATTAAGCCTTATTTCTTACATTTCTTATGCAATCCCCTAGAAATCCAATATAGTGAATATTTTGTATCCTGTGTTTTGTGTTCCTGGCGAGAATGCTGCTGAGGAGATGCACTACAGCATGCATTGGTGCTTCAGGGTTTGTAAGTGCTTCAGTCAACACATACAGGTTTTTGCATTGGTATAGCCTAACAGTGTTTCCAGCTTGAATACATGGCACCAGCCATGACCACTTGAGGTCAGGATGCATCAGATGTCCTAGTTAACTACAGGTGAAAGAAAGCAGTTTTGGGGGATTCTTTCTACATGGTAAATCCTTAAATATCTATTAACTATGCTCTTGGTTACCAAAGGGGAGTAACCTTAGCTACGAACTGTTCAGAAGGGTTCCCTTGCCTCCATTGTGTGGCTGGAACTCTGACTTAGGTGCCATTTGTCCATGAGTCAACACTGTGGGACGGACAGTGGCCTTCAGAGGCAAAGGAAGGGTAGAGCTGGGCATTATCTGCACTGCTGATGGTTGTTCAGTCTGTGTTGTCTGACCAGTTCACTTACTATTTCCATATAGCACCCAGAAAAATACTGTTTCTATACTACCTATATCTACACCATCTATATCATATCTAATTTTATCTATATCTATATAATCTATATCTACGTCTGTATCTATCTTTATTGTGATACCCTTCATACTATTGTTTGTTCATTCTATTATTTATTACATTATTTTACTGTATTATTAACCATTAATCTTAATATAAATAATATACAATAATAGATGCATATGTTATCTATATATAATATGGATCAAAGACAATAAAAATGGTGTAAAATTCTCTAAATATCCGCTATCTTGCCAGCTATTGTTCACCTAGTAGAAAGAGGAAATCAATGCATTTATTATGAAGGTTACCCACAGTTAACCATTTTAGCAGTGGCACACAATTAATAGCATTTTAAATTAATAAAGTAAAAGACAGAAACAGACTTAGGTACTTTATATTCATGGTCAAACTAGTTACCTTCAGTATCCATCCCAGTGAGATGTACTCATATGTAGAAATACATATATTCTGTCAATGAGAAGAAATAATTACATATTGACTTTTTTGAAAAACTTTTTATTTTTCCACATTCTGACATTGAATATTTACAGAAAGCAAAGCTTCTGTCACAAAAAAAATCCTGTAAAAATGCATAATTTGTGTCCATAAGAAACCAAATTTGGGGGTTTATTTCCCAATGTTTTAAAACTTTGCCCATCTTATTTAATTTAAGAAAGTATGATAGTCTCTTCTATAATAATGTAACCAAAAGAAAATGGGGAGTATTCAGAAGATTAACTCTTTTAAATGAAGCTGAAAGCTTCAGTAGATTTTAATTAGAACTGCATGATAAGTTTTACATATAAAGCATATCCATTCAAATTTGGCATTTGGCCAGTTCTGCAAAAGCAAAATAACATTAAGAACTACCCTTTCACTGCACATTTTAATTTTTTTTTTGAGCATATAAAGTTTGTAGTACCAAGTCACTTAATAAACTCTGAGTTTTACTTTGCTGCATTTTTTAATTAGACTGAAATTATGCAGAAGGCTGAATATGTTCATTAAAAGACTCTGTCATCATTGTTTGGTAACTTACTCCCTACTGCTTTCCTAATAAAAAATTGAGTTTGATTTTAAACAAATCCACTAAGCCTTTTGTTCAGACTGTCGTAGTTTAGCTGCAGCCAGCAGCTAAACACCACACAGTCGCTTGCTCACCCCCCCAACCCCAGTGGGATGGGGGAGAGAATTGAAAGAGCAAAGGAAAAAATTTGTGTTGAGATAAGACCGGTTTAATAATTGAAATATAATAATAATAATAATAATAATAATAATGGAAAACAATGAGAGAGAGGGAGGGAGAAACAAAACCTGGGAAAAAACAAGTGATGCAATTGCTCATCGCCCACTGACCCACGCCCCGCCAGTCCCCAAACAGTGATTGCTGCCACCCTGGCCATCTACCCCCAGTTTATATACTGAGCATGATGTCATATGGTATGGAATACCCCTTCAGCCAGTGTGGGTCAGCTGTCCTGGCTGTGCCCCCTCCCAGCTTGGAGAAGCTTGGCAGAGAATAGGAAGCTGAAAAGTCCTTGACTAGTACAAGCACTACTTAGCAACAACTAAAACATCAGTGTGTTATCAACTATTCTCATACTAAATCCAAAACACAGCACTATGCCAGGTACTAGGAAAAAAGTTAATTCTTTCCCTGCTGAAACCAGGACATGCGGAAGATGAACACCCCTACCATCAGGTATTCAAAAACACTGCCAACACAGGAGAATGGTCTCTCTCAGGTTACTTTTAGATGCATTTCTAAGCACCTTTGCACATGAATTAATATTGCACTTTACAGAATGACAGGAATCGCACAAAATGTCAAACTTCCAATTGAAGTTGAAGACTCAGATAGGGAAGGCTCGTTTTCAAATATTATTGCTTGGGTTACAGAACTATGGCTCCCTTATGGTGACTCAGCTTAATACATTCACGTGTTTCAGATGGGCATTGAGTGTCTTAGAAGTGCTGATTTTTAGCATTCCAGTATAAAACTTAGTTTCCTACCTCAGAGTATGAATTGGAAACTTGATAGTCTTGGAATGGATTCTGTTTGTTCTGCTCTTCTTGTTGGGATGACTAGTACCCAACACTAGTTATTTGGCTAAAACAGTTTCATCTGACAAAAGGTTTCATCCACAGATGATTAAAAAAGCTAATCAGAGCCTGGCTGGTCCATCAAGGAAGGCTGGTATCATTAAGCATACCGTATACTTGATTCACATCTGTCTACACTTAGCTCTGTCTTTTAGATGAGTTTTCGAGAGGTGGCTTTACTGGTAGCAGTTTTAATACACATCCAGGGAAGCCTTGCTCTACACCTTTGTATCTGCTCCTCTGCGTGGGGCATTACAAAATGGAGCAAATTATCATCTGCCTCTGAAGTGAAAATCCAAAACCCCCCAAAACTTGGATGTAGCAAACTCATCTTTTCATGTTTAGTATCTACATATAGAAATATGGTGGGATGACTGGAGTGCTGCAATGGATGGCTATAAGCTCTTCAGAAGGGATAGCAAGGAAGGAGAGGTGGTGAGGTGGCTCTGTATGTTAGGGAGTGTTTAGGGAGTGTTTCAATTGTGTAGAGCTCAACGATTGTGGTGATAAGTTTGAGTGCTTATGAGGGGGAAGGCCAACAAGGCAGATATCCTGACTGGAGACTGTTATAGACTATGCAACCAGAATGAAGAGGTAGATGAAGCATTTTACAAGCAGCTGTCAGAAGTCTTACAATCACTAGCCCTTGTTCTCATGGGGGACTTCAACTTACCAGACATCTGCTGGAAATACAACACAAGAAAGGAGAAACAGTCTAGGAGGTTTCTGGAGTGTGTGGAAGATAACTTCCTGACACAGCTGGTAAGTGAGCCTATCAGGGGAGGTGCCTCGCTTGACCAGCTGTTTATAAACAGAGAAGGACTGATGGGAGATGTGGTGGTTGGAGGCTGTCTTGGGCTTAGTGACCATGAAATGATGGAGTTCTTGATTCTTGGAGAAGTAAGGAGGGGGGTCAGCAAAACCACCACCATGGACTTCTGGAGGGCAGACTTTGGCCTGTTCAGGACACTGGTTGACAGAGTCCATTTGGAGACAGTCTTGAAGGGCAAAGGGGTGCAGGAAGGCTGGGCATTCCTCAAGAAGGAAGTCTTAAAGGTGCAGGAGCTGGCTGTCCCCATGTGCCATAAGATGAACTGGTGGGGAAGATGACCAGCCTGGCTGAACAGGAAGCTTTTGCTCAGGAAAAATAGGAGAGTTTACCAGTTTGGGAAGAAGGGGCAGGCCACTCAAGAAGAGTACAGAGATCTCATTAGGTCACGAAAAGAGAAAATTAGAAAGGCAAAAGCGCAGCTACAACTCAATCTGGCCATTGTTGTAAGAGATAACAAAACCTGTTTTTACAAATACATTAACAACAAAAAGAGAGCCAGGGAGAATCTCCATCCTTTATTGGATGTGAGGGGCAACATGGCCCCCAGGGATGAGGACAAGGCTGAAGTACTTAATGCCTTCTTTGCCTCAGCCTTTGATCGTCAGACCAGTTATCCCCAGGGTATTCAGCCCCCTGAGCTGGAAGACAGGGACAGAGAGCAGAATAAAACCCCCATAATTCAGGAGGAAGCAGTTAATGAACTGCTGTGCCACCTGGACACTCACAAGTCTATGGGGACGGATGGGATCCACCCAAGAGTACGGAGGGAGATGGCAGAGAAGCTTGCCAAGCCACTCTCCATCATTTATCAGCAGTCCTGGTTAACAAGGGAGGTCCCAGACAACTGGAGGCTTGCCAGTGTGACGCCCACCTAAAAGATGGGTCAGAAGGAGAATCCAGGGAACTACAGACCTGTCAGCCTGCCCTTGGTGCCAGGGAAGATCATGGAGCAGATCAACTTGAGTGTGCTCACCAGGCATGTGCAGGACAACCAGGGGATCAGGCCCAGCCAGCACGGGTTCATGAAAATCCTGCTTG
>NW_009258727.1:2836056-2858946 GCF_000687185.1 Egretta garzetta | reverse complement strand
GAATACTGTGTTCAGTTTTGGGGCCCTCACTATGGGAGGGACACTGAGTTGCTGGAGCATGTCCAGAGAAGGGCAACGAAGCTGGGGAGGGGTCTGGAGCACAAGCCTTCTGACGAGCAGCCGAGGGAACTGGGATTGTTTAGCCTGGAGAAGAGGAGGCTGAGGGGAGACCTTATTGCTCTCTACACCTTCCTGAAAGGAGGTTGTAGTGAGGTGGGTGTTGGTCTCTTCTCCCAAGTAACAAGTGATAGGACGAGAGGAAATGGCCTCAAGTTGCACCAGGGGAGGTTTTGATTGGACAGTAGGAAAATTTCTTTGCTGAAAGTGTGGTCAATTATTGGAACAGGCTGCCAAGAGAGGTGGTGGAGTTACCATCCCTGGAGGTGTTCAAAAAACGTGTAGAAGTGGGACTTCGGAACGTGGTTTAGTAGGCATGGTGGTGTTGGGTTGATGGCTGGATTTGATAATCTTGGAGGTCTTTTCCAATGTTAATGATTCTATGATTCTATATTTTCATTTATTTTTTTCTGGACATTAGCTCATGATTCTGCTCAAGCACATGTTGATTTCTTACTGTACCACCTATTGCTTTTCTTACAGAGTTCAGTAAAGGTGCTTGCAGTTGAATGAGTCTAACCAGTAAGTATGTTAAATAGTTAATAAACATTTGTTCCATGAAATGTGGATATCTGTAATATCCCTTACATCATCAAATTATTGACAGATAAAACCTTCTGTTTATCAGTATAGGTTAATTGTAGTGCTTGGCATTATGATTTGCGATAGACTATAGAGAGATCACTCTAGTTATCACAAAGGCTTATCCAAGAGAATGATCTGATAGACCACTGATGATTTATATCAAAAGTTTATTTTAAACATAATTGCCGTAAGTACCCACTTAATGTATTTCACTTACCCTGAGGGTCCCCTAGGCTTCAATGTGAGGACATTCCTCTCATCATTATTATAATTCTTAAAAGCTTTTAGTCTATAAAGACACTTATTATTGCATACTACAGATGTGATTTATTTGTTTCCTAATTAAATAGTTTGATGAATATTATAGATGTAAATTCTTGTCCAGATTTAGGAACCTGCAGAAAATGTGAAAGCACTGCATATGGACACCCTACCAGAATTGTTCAAGCATTTTACATTAAAATAATATAATAAAATAAGTCTCTAGAGTTGTAAAGGTTCATAAATACTGATGCAATTCAATGCAACCTAAATATTAGGTATTGCTGGATGTCATTCTCATCTTTTCATATACTCCCCTGTCAATTCTGAGTAACACCATTCAAATCAATGGTGCAGTTTTGACACTATCTTAGAGAATCAAGTACCAATTAATCAAAATATATCATAGTGACTACAAAATTAATCTGTACCTACAAAATTTGTCTTCCATGTTTTACTGTAGAACTGTATATACAAATGCATTTTCCATCATATTACAAAACAGCATTTGAATTACATGTTCATTTTAGGATTATTAAAGGTAACCTTTATATCCTCCCTTGGGAAATCAACTTCTATTCTGTAACTTCTTCCTGAAAATTTTAGCCAGTATTAGTAGCATAGTTTCTCTTTTATTCTATGCAGTTTACCTGTTGAGATAGAGGATGAGGGATGGAAAAGGCAATAGAAATTATAGAAAAGTAGCAGTAGAGTGGCCAAGGTATCTTTGCAGTCTTGTCAGATTGTTTCACAGCATAATTTCATCACGTTTTGCATGCACTTTGCCTGTGGCTTAAGCAATTATGAAAGTGCTAAAATGGAATTTACAGCCTTCATAAAGAACATAGCAGTTGTTGAAATTGTTTTAAAGCAATGACAGGTAAAATTTAAATTGGTTTTATTTTTTTTTACTGAACTTTTCTATTTCTCCATTAGTATAACAAACATCTGGAAGAAATTAGATCTGATTTCCAAGGAAAAGAAAAGCCAAAAAAAAAGCCTTCTTTCCCCAATACCATGTTAGTAATTTCATTATGAGAAACATACCTTGAGGTGTACATTCTGGTTCCACAAATCAATGAAAAATAAACATGCTGGAGAGGGAAATGTTCATCATTTTCATTATGAATGGGCCAAGGACACAGATGTCACAAATTTGGAAAATAATAAAAAGAAGGTGATTCAAAAAATAAACTTCATCTTAATCCTATCCACTACTGCAAACAGTGATATTGAAAGAGAATGTGGCTGGGATAATGGCAATTCATTAAACTGCCTTCTTTCTCCCAGGCTGGGGATGTCTGCAGTATAACTGTAATTTTTAGGAATGTGTTGCTAGTTTCAACTTTTTAATTAATTCATGATTCACCAAGGCATTTAACCGGAAAGACCACACATCCTGAAACTGCAAGAATGTTCTGTATGTAAGATTTTTGCAGTATTATTTTGTCCCAAATTTTATAAACAGCATCTGGAGGAAGTAACTGTCTTTTCTACAGTTCCTCAAAACCACAGAAATTTCTCTAATATCCCCTTTCCCTTCCCTCCTTCCTTTCCCTTCCTCTCTCTCAAAGTCTGGCTGCTTTCAATACAGCAAACTGTTGAAATCATAGGAATGACACTCCTAAATATTTTTAATGCTCCCCTTTCTATCCTCAGTGTGGGGTGAAAAAATTCTTATTAGCATTGTCCATAGCTCCAGTTCTATCAAAGGAAAGAACAAATAATAGACTGGAAAGGAAATATGTCCTCATTTTCTTAACGGTGCTCTTTAGAGGTGGCAAGACATAAGTGCTATGCCTTAAAGAAAGGTACTTCACCTCAACCCTATGTTTCTGCATTGCTATGATGGCCCAGAAAATTTCCCAGTCAACTTCAGCAAACCAGTCAGAAGTCCATTCTACAGCTTCAGTGTATTACGACTTTGATACGTGTTCTCCTCTTCCACTGTTAAACGGGCACAATTTTAGGACATAAAACCAGCTGTAAATAAAATGGAGAGAAGCATCACTATGAAACTAGAGAAAATCACAGGTTTGCAGGGAAAAGGCTGCTTACTAGAGCATGCTTTAGGAGAACTGGAAAGGTAGCTACAGACAATTTGCTAATGATGACTTCATAGTACACTATTAGGTATTGCTTATGTGTGAGGATCCAGCTCAAATGCTTGGTGTTAAAAAGTATATGTTGTTGGGGATTATTTACAGATATAGGTAACACAAAACTTTTGCGACTTGAAAAGGACTGCAGTGGATAGACATTTAAATTACACACTTCCTCGTTGTTGAGATATTCATATAACACGGGCAAGTAAGCCACTGTTGTCCAGTGTTTTGTCATTGCTAATGCACGGTGGTATTCAACACAACCCATGCTAGTACTTGGTTTCAATATCATTCTCCTTTAATTTACTAGACTAAGAATTTTATTTTAGCAATCCATTAGTTATCTAAAATGTTAGGGAGTAGTAATTGAAGAGATTCAGTGAATAAACACTGAAGGAGATTTAATCACAGAGGAATCTTGGGTTAAAGGGTTTATTTAAATGAAAGTGAATATTCAATGAGATACTGCAGCTTTAATCTATGCTGTTATATCTGTTATTCAGCATGACATTCCAGCTTTCATTTTTTCTGTTTTCCATCTAAGTCTTTGAAGGATACCTTCTGCCACCTTCTATTCAATGCAATATTTGGACATACTGGGGTGATTTTGAGGAGGAATGTCAGAGGATTTTCTTTTTAATCTTTGAGTTTTCTTCCCTCTGTCAGTGTGAAGACAGACCTTTAGCTTTTCTTTGTGCCTTAATTTATGTACAAAGTAGAGCAACACAAAATGAAGGACTATGTAGAAATGTAATGCTATTTTTAGATAAGACATTTATTCTATGCAAGAGGCTCTACACCCTCAAATATCTTCAGATCAGGTGATATTTAATGTGTTAAGCCTCAGAATGAAAGACATCTTTGCAAGTCCTGTACTGCAGACAAAAGCCGATAAGCAACTAAATATAACAGCTCTCCTGGTATCTAGTGAATCCTCAGAAAACTGATAGGCAAAATTGTTCCAGGATACTTGTTCCAAGGACCCCGATGCACTGAATTCATGCTGTTGCCTGTCTCTAGGAATGCTCTTCTTTGTGGATGTTTTCCTACCTGCAAAGAGCAGAAGAGATTGTTCAGAGCAAATGATTAAAGATACCATCTTTCTTAGCAAATAAATCAATATGTAAATAGCTTGAATATGTTAAAATAATGTGACTATATGGACAAGTCATGCAGATAGCTGGAGTGTTGATAGGTTATCTGTAGAAAGAGCTTTCATTTAGAAATGAAAAGAGCCTTATGCTCTCTACAGATATCACTATGAATGATGAACAGGAAAAACAGCAAAAGATTTGTTCAGGTCAATAAGACTGTATTTTATCAAACTTCATTACGAGTGCAGGCACATCCATTTCAGAACTGATAATAAAGTGGTTTTATGGGAAAAAAGGCAGTTTAAAGTTGGTGTTTCTCATTTCTTTTTTGTCTGAGTAAATCAGTAATCTACAGAATACCTGTTAGTGATTTCTTTCTAGTAAAGGTTATTTGAAATTATGGGAAAGAAAGCTGCCTTTCTGTCATCACACAGGTCAGAAGATGGATTTTTATGTAACATAAAAAAATTAAAGGCAATTATGTGGGTCACCAATGAAAGCTGGTATGAAAATGCTATTCAGCCTTCTAAAAAAGGCTACATGGAAAATGTAACAGATAGTGGAGAAAGACTGTGAATTATATTGGTCAAGCTAGACCATGGCCCTTGGAGTCTATATTTTCTGATTTTAAATATGAAACTCTGTTATAAGTTTTCAAGAGATTTGAAATTTCTTAGAAAGGTAGTCAGACCCTTTTGTTTACAGAAGATACTTCCAGCAATATATAATTGATTTTGCTACCCACAGTCTGGCAAAAAACAAATGCCTGGCAATCAACTAAAGACGACTTCTGAATTCATGCAGACACACCAGCCTTTCTATCTACCAGCTTGCTAGATAGATTTTCCCAGTTTGCTCTTCTCCGCTTTTTCTCTATACAAAATTTTTGCGAGGTGGGATACAAAATGTATTGTAATGCTCTTTTCACTCTTTTTCAATTCCTACTGTTTGCGAGCTCCTGCCATGCAATTTTGGAAGCAGTTTTTCAGGGTTACTCACTAAAGGCAGTAGCTGCAGTTCTGGCACTGGTAGCATCGTCCCGCATGCGCTACAGATATCGCCAATGTATGCAGGCAGAGGCTGTGCTCTGTGCAAGTGTGTGACTGGCTGGAAGTAGCAAGATCCCATTCTCATGTACAAGACAATGTATATTTAATATCTGAGTTCTTGCCTAATGATCCCTTCTCTTTCCTACGTGGCTTGCTTTCTTCATTTTCAATTTTTTTTTTTTTCTTTTCTCATTTTCTTCTCATTTCTCCTGTTTTCTTGAATTTAGTGGATTTAGCTCAGGAAAGAGAGAGAAAACTGGGATTTTGGTAAGGCTGATCAAAATTCTTAATAAAGTTATGGCATAATAAATAAATTAAAATATATATAGGCAAGCTATTTAATCTCATCGTATTTCAGATTCTGATCTGTAATAAAGGAACGATAAGATGCTCTTTTTCTGTCTGTTTAGGTGACATATTTTTCAGATCTAGCCTTCATGCTGTCTACTCCATTCCAGTTCCTCTGGTCATACAACTGTGGCTTATGTTAGCTGGCAAACTATAGTCACTGAGGATGTTCCTATTAGTTTTGTTTTGAACCATTGCTTTCAGTTACATTACACTGATAATAAAGTGGTCACTGCAAATTTGACTGTGTGTTCAGCAACATAGATGCCTGCTTGGAGATTTGTCCTAACTCTCTTCTCTGTCCAGACCTTCCCTGCACCGTCATCTATCTCAAATTCTTCCAGTCTCCCTTAAGCTTGTCTCTTGAATCACTTATCCTACCTCTAGCATTTTCATCTTCCCCTATTTTTCTTCTTTCCTTACCCTGAAGTATTCCTTCTTGTTCCCATTTAACACTTTGTTTATATTTCTATCACTATTATTTAATTTTCTTTATCCACTGGCTCTCATTCTCTTGGGCACAAGTAAACACAAAAACCCGCCAAGTCAATTAGGCTTCATCCTGCTAAAATTTAAGGGAAATGGAAACTCTTTTGAAGACTTCAGAATATTGCCACAGGTGACCATGAGAAACTTTTTAATGCACATGTCAGCAAGATTTGTGATGTTATTAATAGAGCTGACAGCATTATTGCTGTCTCCTAAGATAAAAGATATATGACAAAATAAGGGGGGAATATACCCCAATTCTGTCATTTCTTGTGTGCAGCAAAACACACAACACAAATCCTGTGGAATGTAATGTTCCTGTACACAGAACAACACACAAACTAATCACAGACTAGTATCTCATGTGCTGATTTTGGCTGGGGTAGAGTTAATTTCCTTCACAGTAGCTAGTATGGGGCTATGTTTTGGACTTGTGCTGGAAACAGCGTTGATAACAGGGATGTTTTTGTTACTGCTGAGCAGGGCTTACACAGAGTTGAAGCCTTTTCTGCTCCTCACTCTGCCCCACCAGTGAGTGGGCTGGAAGTGCACAAGAAGTTGGGAGGGGACACAGCTGGGACAGCTGACCCCAATTGACCAAAGGGGTATTCCAGTCCATATGATGTTATGCTCAGCAATAAAAGCTGGGGGGGAGGTTAGCTGCTCAAGGATTGGCTGGGCATTGGTCAGTTAGTGGTGAGAAAACTTTTTCATTTACATCACTTGTCTTTCTTGCATTTTATTTCTCTCTTTATATTATTTTCCTTTTCATTGCAATTTATTATTATTTTCTTCATTTAATCATTTTTTCAATTGTTAAACTGTTCTTATCTCAACCCACAAATTTTCTCACTTTCACCCTTCAATTCTCTTCCCCCATGCTGTTGTGGGGGGAGTGAGTGAGCAGCTGTGTGCTGCTTAGTTTCCAGCTGAGGTTAAACCATGACATCTCACTTGAGAACCAACACGATTTCCAACATGATCATACCCCATTATAAGTATATACCACATTTTTTGGACCTCCCCCCTTCTAAAACACCAGCATAAATATTTTAACATTTTACTGCAGAAAAGCTGGTCAGGTAGGGCGTCTAATTCTGGTCTAGACTTCTGACTGAACAGCAAGTGGCACCTATGTAGACAAATGGGGCTGGATGGGGTTCACCCAAGAGTACTGAGGGAGCTGGCAGAGGTGTTCACCAAGCTCCTTTCCATCATCTACCAACAGTCCTGGATGACTGGGGAAGTTCCATTTGACTGGAGGTTGGCAAATGTGATGCCCATTTACAAGAACGGCTGAAAGGAGGATCCCGGGAACTACAGGCCTGTCAGGGGTCATTATTGGGGCCATTTCTGTTTAACATCTTTATCAAGGATCTGGATGAGGGGATTGAGTGTGCCCTCAGTAAGTTTGCAGATGAAACTAATTTGGATGGAAGTGTAGATTTGCTTGAGGGTGGGAAGGCTACACAGTGGGATCTGAATAGGCTGGATAGATGGGCTGAGGCCAACTTTATGAGTCTGGGTCCTGCACTTGGGTCACAACAAGGCCATGCAATACTACAGGCTTGGGGAAGAGTGGCTGGAAAGCTGCTTGGCAGAGAAGGATCTGGGGGTACCAGTTAACAGCCAGCTGAATATGAGCCAGCAGTGTGCCCAGGTGGCCCAGAAGGCCAACAGCATCCTGGCTTGTATCAGGAATAGGGTGGCCAGCAGGAGCAGGGAAGTCCAAGCTCCCCTGTACTTGGCACTAGTGAGGCCACACCTCAAATACTGTGTTGTGTTTTGGGCCCCTCACTACAAGACATTCAATTGCTGCAGCGTGTCCAGGGAAGGGAAATGAAGTTGGTGAAGGGTCTGGAGCACAAGGCTGATGGGGAGCGGCTGAGGGAACTGGAGTTGTTTAGCCTGGAGAAGAGAAGGCTGAGTGGAGACCTTATCGGTCTCTACAACTACCTGAAGGGAGGTTGTAGTGGGATGGGTATTGGTCTCTTCTGCAAAGTAAAAAGTGACAGGATGAGAGGAAACGTTCCTAAGTTGCACCAGGAGAGGTTTAGATTAGATGTTAGGAAAAAATTATTCACTGAAAGGGTCATAAGGCACTGGAATGGGCTACCCAGGGAACTGATTGAGTCATCATCCCTGGAGGTATTTAAAAATGGGTAGACAAGGTGGATTAAAGTCATGGTTCAGTGGTGGAAAGGTATAGTTGGACTCGATAATCTTAAAGGTCTTTTCCAACCTAATGATTCTATGATTCTATGAAATGGACATGAGTGAATAATGCAATGTCTTTTCATTTTTAAACAAATGCTTGCCATTCCTACCATGGCATTGGTAGATGGTCAATATGCAGCATAGGAAAGCAGTGTTACAACTGTAAGGCCATAAATTGGCTCCTCCTTATTTTTATCTGCTACACTGAAGTAAAAGAAATTGAAAACATGGTATACTATCCTGATTCTATTTTCTATCTCTACAATTGGTAGAGTTGCCCCAGAGATGTTATGTATTTTTAGATGCTGCATGTGCTTCTGAAGTGGGGAACTCTTCACATACAGAGAGAAATCTGCAAAACTCTTGTGTGGAATTTCTGGCTAATACATAGGCGTGGTAAACTAAGCTAATGTCAGTATCTTTTGACTCTTTTCCTTGTAAAACTGTTATCATGGATTGAAAAGCTTCAAGTGAAAAACCAAAAAAGTGTAGCATATGCACTGAATTTGAGAAAAAAGCCCTAAGATTGTACAAGTGTCAAGTGAGTTGAAGTGAAATAAAAATGAAAAACAGAAATGCAAAAGAATAGAAAATGAGTATGATGCACAGAAATTGTCACTCTTGGGCTAATTGGAAGACTAATAGCTTTGATGAAAAGAGAAGGCAGTGAGAAGTTTGTGCATTTTACAAAAGGCATCCTTTCTGCCTCTCATCTGTAATCTACCCATTTGCATCTGAAAAATATATTGGCATGAAAAACTGCTATTGTGTAACTGGCACTGTGTAATGAAGAAATGACAGACAACGTGAAATAGGGCAAAACAATTTTCCACATTAAAATTAATATAAAAATCAGGATTAGAGAGGGCATCAAGAAGAATTCACTGTGGTGCCAGAACTAACAAAAATATTTCAAGGGAGAAGACTATTATTTAGTCTAAAAAAAAAGGACATGTATATATGTATATGTTACTAAGTATTGTAATCCAGAAATGCCTGAATATCAAAAAAGCCAGGACTCGCTATTGTTTACAGAGTATACAATTGGTCAGACCAATTAAAGTAACCAGTGCTCTTGGGGCCCTGACATCAGCTTTTTGTAGCTCATTTTTCTTCTTTCCAGCAGTTTAATTTCCTTAAAACATTCCAGAAACACACAAATCACTTTCCTAATTTCACTTTGCCATACATGCAATCACAGCTGTTGTAATAGTGTTGTTAAGACAATTATGAAAGGGGGGAAGATAGACTATCTGGTGATGAAATGGAAATGTAATAAAGAGGAGAATGATTGTATGAATATTTCTTATCAAAGAGTCTGACAGGCTCTTGACAAAGGGAGGGAGTTTGTTATGGACTATTTTCAGAGGAGAAGAGTCATTTCCATAACATGTCATGTTTGTTATAGCTTTGTCAGAGATTTCATAATTGAAATTTCATTTGTTTGTCTAATTAGAATATGGCAGAAAGGTATCAGAAAGATGAAAACATTTTTTTTAAAGGTGTTTCCTTGGCCAAGGTTAATACTCTCAAGGATAACAGAGACGTGATTATACTGCAATATTTCTATTCATTAGAATGCACAGAGAATCTGAAAAAACTCAAGTTTTTTTTAAAGCCCCACATAGTTTTTGATGTCTGGGTATCTAACTAGATGCCTAACAGTATCTAACAGCTCAACAGTAGAAATACTGTTATAGGTAATTACTCACATTCTAACAGACAAGGCATGTAAGAATTACTGTGTTTCTATTTACCTTTCAGGTACATTTAGAATGCTCAAAATATATTAAGCTGTGAACTGCCAACTGAAAGCTATCCCATAGTGCCTTCTTCCTGACTCTTAGCCCTTCTCCAATACACGTCCTTCCAGTTTGACCCTATAAACAGCTCAGAAAGGATGGAGACCAGTAGACTGACACCTAACAAATTCCTGCGTAAAAACTAAGACAGACAAGGTGGGTGGCCTCTGTGCAGGTCTCAGGGTATGACATGGTAGGGAAGGACAGCTCACATGGGCAGTTCAAGGCAACTCAAGAGGTATCTTAATTATCAGTGTGGTCGGTCTCTGGGGTCAGAGCTCCACAAGGAAATTAAGTTACAGTGTCACTGTTCCTCCAGTTGGCTTCTGAATCTGCCCAGCTTGTAGTGCAAGCAGGAACTGTACTATGAAAGTGAGCCAGACTCCTGGAGAGGCCTTGGTTGCATCCTTAGGTTAGGGAGAATCAAGTTCTAAACTGAATATACCTGTCGCTAATACTGGAATCTAAAATCATGTTCAATACATCATTTCTGCTAGACATTCACAGAGTTATCCCAGATGAGAATTTGTCCTGTATTACTGATGCAGACCCCTTAACGGCCAGATGTCAGCACTGATTCAATATCGTTTGTAATTTGTCTCTGACTAAAAGGTGTGATGAATAAAACAAAGGAGAGGAAGTGGATGTGTACAATGAATGTAATGTCCATATCCTTCAGAGGAGTCATAATGTAGTTCTACTGTGTAATTATTTTTTGTTCTTCCAATATGAAATATGGATTTTGTATTGTGCTTTTCTTCAAGGAGTGTCTCCATTGGTCTTATATCTATTATGTATTCATGTACTTGTATTAGCAAGAAGTAGTATAAAATAAATTATCTGATGGACATGTTCCTATGATTTTTTCATTTGTTCTTTCACTCACAGTGAAAACACTTATGCCTAAGTGTTTGGTGCCTAAAGAAAAACCCAACTAATGGCCAAAGTTCCTCATGTGGTTAGCGGAGAAAGATCTGCCTCAACAAACTGCAGCATAAACATTAAACTGAAAAAACATGATTCTTATTTTACTTAATAAAGATAGAAGAAAAAAATACAGTTTTCTCAATATGGGCACCTTCTGCCATTTGAAGGATCCTCAGCCTTCTGCATGGGATGAGCAAAGACTTGTGTCCTTTGGAGGGGTAAGCAGAAGCTGGGGGGGATGTTGTAGTGCACCCAAAACAGTATGAGATAGTTACGATTAGACAATTAAGTTTAGTTCTTTGTCAATACAGCTGAGGTGGCAATTCAGTTGATTGAATGCTGGTGTCTACTGAAGCATTAGTTGAGTCACTGTGATTCCTTTGACTAGATGTCTCCCAGTGGGGGGCTTAAACATTTAGCTCATATGCAGATGCCCACATAAACATACCTTGATGACAGTATATTCATCTGAAGCTGAATCCCTTCCTGGCATTTCAGGTTCAAGTTAGTGACACAGACAGGACCACATTCTTGGCTTTTTATACTGTGGTTTTCAGTGCAATTATATGCTGAATGACATTTAGAAGTAGTTTTTTTTGTTATTGAATAATATCATACCTATAAAATAGCAATTTTGTTGCAAGATGCTGCTCTAGTTACAGTTGTGAAAGAGTACCTTTTTCTCCGCTAAATGCCATCACCTCCTTATGTGCATGATTTTGTGTTATTTTCATCACTTTAACTAAAGTTTTCATGTTTGAGGCATTGATGAGACAATCATTTGGAGGCAACTACCTGATCTTTTCTGTCCCTAATTCTTATACATTAAGGAGCTACAGTGATACAGTTTCCTATTACCTCCTTGAGTTTGAAAAGACATAATTACAAACTCTTTGAAGTACAAGAATGGGCACAAATGTACAAAATGCTGTTCAGCTTCTGGCTATTTATTTTTTACAGCATATATGCTCTGGTTTGTACAAAATAAGGACTAAATTGTGCAGGCATTTTCCTGAAAGAGTTAATGTTTCTGCAGACCAGCTGAGGATACTGTATAATACTAGTAAGATTAAATGCTTTGAAAAATTAAATTCAACAACATTAGTGATAAACAATAGGAAATTACAGCATAGGAGTCTGTCTGAGCTCCTAATAGTAGTTTATCTCATTACCCTATAAATAGGATATCTGAGGTTCGGATCACTGCTTGACAAACCCATAGACTATGCTTCACACGGGATGTTAAAACCATAAGGTCATAGGCTCAGACTGTGAAGAAAATGGAAGGTGAGGTATGGACTTTTCTTTCCTCCTTTAATGTTGTATAGAGAGGACAACTTCTCCAGTTAATGGCTTCATTCTATTAAGGCTTCAAAAGGGACAAAAAAGGAGCTCCACAACAGACTTTGCTACGCGGAAAGCAGGCAAGACAATGTATGTCTAAATCCAAAATGTAGAAAATTCACATCTTAATCTAGTAGTGCTTTATCCAGAAGGTGCTTAGCCTGAAATGATCCTTAATTTTTTACCTAGAAATTTCCTGCTTATTTAGAGTTTGGCTTATTGTTGTGTCCTTAGGCACACCCAATCTTAACAGTGCAGAAGAACTTAATACTGATGTTATCCCTGTGCATAAATCTTATCAAAATTTACAGAATAGGCTTGTTTGCCTTGGTTCTCACTTACTGGGATGGGTATCTGGTGCACCTGGACTCTGAGAGCAGCTGTTTCTGCTGCATGGTTATGGAAGTACCTGCGAAAGTCAGGTCTTCAACATGAGGAGGACATGTGAGGAGGTGTTGCCATAGGTTTTTTGCCTGGAAAACTACATGAGATCATGCTGGGTAGCAGAAACACAATGAAGAGCTGCATAACCCCCCTTTTTTAACAGATATATATGCCAGAGGTAAACCATAGTTCTGCACTGCAAACCTATAGGATACAGACATTTCAACAAGAAAGCTGGGATCCCAGAAAATTTGACATTCACAGTGTGACCGCTATCTTGCTTGAGGAGCTCAAGTTCATAGCCATTTCCAAGTCAAACTTATGAGGACAAATCCACAAAGCTTGTTATTTCTGCTACAGCTTGGCCTGTGGCAGTGGCTGAGGTGTTCAAGTTGAGGTAGAGTAAACCTGTACAAAGTCATAGCCAGTGACGCTTGGGTCACCTAAAAGTGAAAGAGCAGGGCCATGTGAGTATAGGAACATTCAGGATAAGACAATATCTGAATAAATATGTTTCTCTGTGTTTGACGTTATTACCTGTGGACTTTATTTAGGAATCTACATGGAATTTGGTGATTCGAGATGGTTTCCTTGAAGATAATCCACCCGTCCAGTGTAGTTCTGCAACACAAGTGGCACTGACTTAGCAGGCCCTGCAGGAGGACTGAGTCCTCTGCAGGAAGAGCAGTTTTGCTGACTCTCACGCTTTGAAGTGGTCTCTCTAGGATGAGGTCAGGGAAAAATTAGAAGCTCTGTGGGAGAGATGCCACACCCCCCCTCCTGGGTGAATAAACCTAAGTGCCACTGTGAAAAATCTTGCAACTAGAACTTGAGCAAGTTTTCAAACTGTGCATATTTGGTAGGCTGAACTATCCTCCCTTTCTTAAAACCTTGCAATTTTTTGGAACCCTTTGCTGCTGTTCAGTCTGGAGAGCACCAACAATATGCAGATACCAAAAATCCCCATTAGGAACACTATTAGGTAGGCTGGTAACATTGATTGAAGAAAAATAATATGTTACCTTTAGAAGATATTTGTTACTGTGATTAATTTTTTTTACCAATACTGTCCTTAGGCTTTTGAGGTATATGGAAAAAAGAATGATTTTCTGCAATCCTTTGAACTACAAACGACTCCATCTTTTGCAAAACTGGGGCCCAAACTGTTGTTATGTTGATCTAGTTGCATTTTGTGCCCGCTAATTGTTCACTGCTTTAAGTAGTACTTGCCCTGGCATAAGGCAAAAGAGATTTAGGCATAGAGTCCTTTCTTTAAAACACTGATTCCAAGCTGACAATGTGTAAACAGGGCTGTAGAATGCTCTGAAAAACAATATTAGAAAAAAATAATCTTGAGCTTTCTGTCTTGAAGTAACTATTATTAATGAATACAGGATGGTTCCACACCTTCTTCTATTTGACGAGACATACTCAGCATTATACTAATTATTTTTAATAGAATACATTTTTTATAATGTATTTCTACTACTTACCACTTTGTGTTCACATGTTAAAAATGAAAATAATAATAGATAGAGTTTTACGTTTCTACATGTCCACAAAACTGACCACTAATGGGATAATATTTTGGATTATTATGGTTGCCAGAAATGTAACAAGAGGAGAAGGAAACACTGCTGATATTTTAGTGCTTTGAACATTTACTATGCAGTTTTACTCAGAAACTTGTTTTGGTATCCTAATAAGATTAGGTAAATTTCAATGAATGATGAAAGAATTATAGTGGGACCAACTGCAAGAAGTAAACAGTCTGATAGACCCAGCAAGCAGAAATACACCAAGCTGGAGCCAAGTAACCAAAATTGGAGATTAAAACTGCTTGTCAGAATACAAAAAAAGCCCAATTAATATTAGCATTTTTGGGGTGGGGAAGAAAAAAGAAAAAACCATCTCACATTCAACTCTGCATCTTGTATTCGTAACAGCAAGATGCAGTTTTTCCTGCTTATAGGAACACACTCTACAGATTAAGAAAATCTCAAGTATGGGATGATGTTTGTGCATGATAGATAATATGAAACAGAGACAAGCCATTTGTGACTATTTGATGGCTTTGACATCTGCAAGGGGTCAAAACCACCAAATGATCCTCACAGTAGAATGTGGAGAAAGAGAAGGAGATGAGATTGTCAGCGTATGATCAGGAGAAGAATAATGGCAACAATGTCGACATGCATCAGCAAAGAGGAGCTCAGTACTGGGCAAACTACAGCTACAAGGCTGTCTGGAAGAGCAGGGAACGTTTTACTTTACTGCTACAGAACTCGTTTTTCAGTCTTGTCCTTTCTTGACCAAACATATTTCCCAAATAACAAATATTGTTACCAGCTCTTTATCTGTGAATGAATTATTCAGATATTCTATTTGCATCCGTTCAATATCTGAACTTTTAAAGTGGTCAGAAGTCCCCAAGGCTTCCTGACACACCAGCTTACAGGAACTAATAAAGCAGATAGAAATAATAAACAGGGGCTGTAAGACTGGCACAACCTCAACTGTTGCTCGTTGCAGTGGTGTTCTACCTCTCATGATTTTTGTAATTGACAAAGATCAGAACACTAAGACTACTTTGATCCTGGTAAACTATTTCTCTTTCCTGAGACTCCCCATCCTCTGTGTGATCACATGTATGCCTGCACTGTCCTGCAAGGTTTTTCTTACACCATTTTTAGTTTCTGTTATCTCTTGGAATAGAGTAGCATTTTGGAATCTTCACTGATGTTACACACAGCAAAGAGAAAGAGCTGGTGTATCAGGAAACAGTTGTTTTCTTAATCCTGCAAAGCCTTCAGCTATAGACTTCACCCTGTAGAGTATGAAGTGATCTAGACCACACATAGGCTCTGATCCAGCAAAACATTTCAGAGGAACATTTTCCAAAGCACAAATGGCAGTTAAGCAATAATTTGCAGTTGAGGACTTTCCTGGTTTTGGCTGGGAGAGAATTAATGTTCTTCCTAGTAGCTGCTATAGTGCTGTGTTTTAGATTTAGTGTGAGATGAATGTTGATACCACACTGATGCCTTAGTTGCTGCTAAATAGTGCCTAGACTAGTCAAGGACTTCTCAGCTCCCCATGCCTTGCTAGCTGCACAAGAATCTGGGAGGGGACATAACCAGGACAGCTGACCCAAACTGACCAAAGGGATATTCCAGACCATATGACACCATGCTCAGTGTATAAGCTAGGGGAAGAAGAAGGAAGGGGGGACGTTTGGAGTGATGGTGTTTGTCTTCCCAAGTAACCGTTACATGTGATGAAGCCCTGTTTTCCTGGACATGGATGAACACCTGCCTGCCCGTGGGAAGTAGGGAATGAATTCCTTATGTTGCTTTGCTTGCATGTGCAGCTTCTGCTCTACCTATTAACCCGTGTTTATCTCAACTGATGAGTTTTCTTACTTTTACCCTTCCGATTCCCTCCCCCATCTCATTTTGGGGGGAGTGAGTGAGTGGCTGCATGGTGCTTAGCTGCCAGCCGGGGTTAAACCAGGACAAGGAAGAAAGTAGTAAGCATCCAGCTGTCATCTGTGACCTTTAGGTCCATGCCTACAACCTGTGTAGCTGCCAGTGGCTCCTTAAGGGCATAACGATTCAGCAAAACGTAGAAGAGCATGTCCTGTGCTTTAGGAAGAATTACCACCAAATCTTATCTTATACACTGTCACCTGTATGCAGCAAAATGCATAAGCACATCCACCCTAGGACTTAAAGGACAAAAGCGTTTCAGTAGTTGCGTTCCACACACAGTGGCTCCCTTGGAAACAAAATACATCTCCCTTGGTAAGATTAGATCATAAAAGAATACTAACTGTGCAAAAGAATTAATATTTAATACATAAAGAATTGCATACAATTTTATCATTTTCTTCCTGTTTTCTCTCTGACAGAACAGCTGGAGGTCCAATAAATAATCTGTAACTGTGCTGAAATGCTGTCAGTTGGCACAGTTGTAAAAATGTCTGGAAGTGCAGTGAAGTCTGGAGTGATGGTATGGAATGATCATACTGACATTGTATAGGTTTTGATGTTTATTATTTCCTTCTCTGCCTCAGACTTGTCTGGTAACATTTTCTGTCTTCGAACAGCTCTCTAGGCTTCTATACACAAGAAGAAAGAAAAAGTATAGACTTGTGAAGCAAGAAGAGTAAAAGAGTAAAAAAGATTGATTGCATTTGTTTGCCGCTTAGTCACAAAAGCAGAAGTTGGGAACAAACTTTCTGAAATGAGTAAGGTAAGGCTTTGGAACACATGGAAGTCATGAGTAATTTCATTATCAATAACTGCAGTGAGAACAAACCTAAAAGTCTCAAGGTATCTCTTTCAATTCCTGACCAGCCTAGGAGCAAAAACACTAGAAATTTAATGTCAAATGTGGCTCTCGTCACTGAGTTTTGCATAGTCAAGCAACTTGGAAAGCAATATGAATATTTTTTTACAGTCAAACATTATAGATTGCCAAATACTCTGTAGTCTTCTCTGGTCAGTTCCTTAAGGTTGGGCTGAGAGTTGCTTTGGTTTAGCGGTAAATATCACATGGTAAACTGATTAAAAATATATATCCCTTATTCTTTATGACTGAAAGCTCTAACCACTTGCTCAATCCAAAAGATCTTGCAGAAGATCCTCTCTGAAGAAAATAAAAAATAATAATTTTAAGACTGATTCAGGGTCTTTGGAAATCATGGTAAATCTTTCCAGGTATGTTAGAGCAAGTCCACAATATAATTACTTATATGAGAAAAGGAAAGACTATTTAGCCATATTGTTTTTCATTAATGAAGTGTGATGCTCCCTGAAAAATACGTAAATCAAAATTTAATTTTGTGCTTGACATGCTTATTCCATTTTGAGAATTTGATATTTTGCAATGAGGAGAAGACACAATTTGTATTTGAAAGTGGATGATATTTTCCATGCTCTTGGTTAATAAATGAGTGTAATGAAGCTGATCCAGGGGACTCCTGAGTATCTCTGTGAGGCACTGAGTTTTGAGATAAAGTCTAGCAGCTTGCATAAACCCCTATAAAAGTTATCTTACAGACATCGTGTATAAGATATAACTGGATGCTATAGTTTGAAATGAAATGAAATGAAATTAAATGAAGCCTGAGCATTGTAAAATAGCTTAGTGCAATAATTCAAGGAAATAGTTTAGTCACATATCAAATCCCTTGTAAAAACCCTGTTACTACATACTTTATTAATATTTGAGGGTTTATTATTCTAAGGCCAAACCGATTGTGTTCCAAATGCAAAGTTGGCTGAGACTGTCTGATGGCGAAGTGCTCCCACCCCTGGGCTGTCCCTGGCAGCAGACTCCCACCATCTCCCTTTTCTCAGCTCTTGTGCAACCTCATAATGAGCCTGTTTAGAGTGCTAAATCACAGAAAAATATTCAGTGTTTTTGTTAGATTGTTTTCCAATTTGTTGGTGAACCAGCTCACGGTGGAGTCAGAAAAAGATCTGTTTCTGGGGAAAGGGGTGGTGGGAGCTAAAGGCCAAGGAGAAGGACAGGCAGACCCGTCTGCACCCCTGCCAGCAGCTGGCAGCTGGATGAGCTCCACTGTATCCTTACTCAGTGTCCTTAGGCTCCTGAGGCGCTGTTCCCATCAAAGCACTACATCACATAACAAGGCAACAAAACCTGACATAAGGGAATTTGTCTTTCCCTTCACTATGCTGTCTGGAATCAAGGGAAAAAGGGAACTTTAATCAACCCATGAGATAAAAGAACATGGTATAATTTAGAAAGAATAATATATAATTTAGAAATCTTGGGGCCGGCAGAGAGATGAAATTCTAGGGTGAGAGGGAGTCCAGAGAAATACCAGCAAGGGGAATGTGGACAAGCTGGGTCAGATTTACATGTGTTGGTAACACTTTATTCTGCTAGTATGTGAGTGAAAACTTAATTGTGTGCCCATCTGTAGGTCAGGGAGACTTTGTGCTGTCACTAATAACTTCATAAATCCTTGCCAACTGTCTAGCTATTATGTCCCTTCTATGGGAAAGGAAAATAGTCTTTGAATAATAGGCAACACTGCACTCATTCAGTCAGGCACAAATGTCCTCATGCTTTTTGGGGAATCAAATCCTCCAAGGACTTGGTTTCTCAAAGGCAGGTGGGTGGACTATTTGTAATCACTGTGATCCTTAATAACATTTTCAGTGAACAGAGGATAAAGGATTTCTCTGAAGTCCACCAAAGCCGTAACTTCTTGTTTAATCTTTCTCTGTTATACAGTAGATGCCATTGGTATTTCTGCCATAAGTGGTCACTTGAAAGAGGCTTCAATTCCTGATGAGGAATCTATCAGTCTTACTACTATCGATTGTTATAATTCCTAAAACCATGCTGGTCATTTCCTGGATCGTTAGCTTTCATTTCTTGTATTTTAATATAAAAGGTCTCATTAAACTGCTATACACAGGTATTTACTATTGTAGCTAAGTTTTCTAACGGCTGAAAGCATTCTGGAAGAGAGGCCGAAGAGATTTAATCTATTTACATCACCTAATATGCAGTATCTGTCTGTAAAAGATGGAAGACCTTTGGTCTGTAAGAATTTTGCAAACTTAGGCTCAGTATGAGCTTCCATGTGGGTCTCTGGATAAAGTCTGAAACATCATTATTTTATAATCAGAAGAAGCACTTAAAATAGAGAAGCAGCTAGATGGAAAATGGCCTGAGACAGGCAGCTGCAGGTTTCCAGACAGTAAAATCCTTGTGGATGAAAGTCAAAGAAAAAGCCTACTGATAATAAGTCAATGCTGGTTGGAAACAGCCCCTGTCTCTGTTAAACTTGGTATTTGTGCCCCTCAGAAAGCAAATGCACCTGCCCATATTGGCCATAAGCTATGTACAAAGAGTCAGCACCCCTCTCACAGCCAGGATTTTGTAGACATACATTATGAATTAAAATAGCTTCTCGTATGAATCCTGAACATACCAAAATAAGCTGATATTCCCACAGCAGGAGCTATGTTTTACATCTTTTTGTGTTAGCTAAACTACTTCTTCCTTTCTGTAATTTGAATGATGGGTGTTTTTAAAGATAATTTCCTTAATGCAAGTTAGTATTACTGTTTCTGCAGAGAAGCCTTTCCTTTTTATCAACATTCTTGGCAAAGAAAAAAAGAATGTACAAACAATTATCTTTATGCAAAAATAGATAACAACTGCAAAGCTATTCCATTTTCCAAGGGTTGACTAGATCAAGCTATAACACGGACTGAATTTTTATTCACTGTTCTAAAACTAACAAATGTTCAAATTAACAATGCTAGCTGAAAAATTCTGTTTTCCCAAGCCTCTCTGGTTTTGTGTTCTCTTCACCTACTCAGTCCAAATTAACAAGAGTACAACTGTGAGCCACAGAACAGCAAACAGAGAAGTATCCTTGCCATATTTCTAGCTGATATGAGCGTGTTAGATATAATATGTACCAGATGAGGAATCAGACTGATCTAGGATATTGACCACAGTTTTTTGAGAAAGAACTCTCCATTCACTAGTTATTTACTTATTCTAATAAACTTCCCTTGTTTTCCTCATTTGTTCAGGTATTTGAGAATAGGTAAGTAAACTGGGAAATTTTCCAGATGAAACTATAAAGTAATAAATTATTGAGCTACTTGGCACTTAATGCATGAAATAGGATCTTTGTGGTCTAAAACAAAGACTGAATTCAACAGCTTCATTCTGAAAAACCGTTTTGCCTGCAGGAGACAGGTTTCTCAAGGGCTGTTCCAGTACTGAAATGAATTGATTTAGAAACCACGACCTGTTCACAAATGTCTGCAACTGTCACTTAAAGTCAGAAGTATTTTGCTTTTACCAGATAGGAGATGTTTGACTGCTTATAAATGTATTCCAGGGAAGAAATGCAGAGTAAAATAGTTGTGCAAGATGGGTCCTAGTCATATCAGTTAATAACCACCTAGAAAGTGATCAGACACAACAGCAGAGAAGACTGGCATGAAAGAAGACAAAAAAAGGAGCCTGCCTTCTTTCATCTGAGAGCATCCTTGTAAGTGCAGGGAGCCCTGCTTCTCATACTGAACAGTGCCTGCTACAAAACCAGAAAAGTCAGAGGAGTGGGAACTCCACCTTACCAGCCAAATGCTGTAACTGTGAGGCTCCTACGGTCTTTTTTTCTGGTGCCCAAGGTGCCAAACCTCCCACTGCAGTCAGCTCTGCTCCCAACAGCTAAGGAAACCTGGAGAAGTTCACTCTAAAGTAGGCTCTCAAGAGACTGGCCAGCTCAACACTCTCCAACTGCACTGACAGCAGTGGAAATGTAAGCCTATGATGCATATGGACATCTATATGTGGACATCTAAATATAAGTATCTTATCCTCAAATGGAACCTCTCCATGCATTGCTTCCTCCCCAGAGGTGCTGTTGCCTCTGTGCTGTTAAAAACAGGAGAGACAGACAGCACGGATTTAGTGTCTCCTAACCATGTATATATTGTGTAAGTCCCTGAATCCCTCAAGGCTGAGGAAGTCATAGAACATCATCAGCTGTGGCAATAACTTGCTTTATACGTATTATCTCTTATTCCCAAGGGGTAGGAATTCTTTCTAAAAAAAGAGAATGTACCATTGCTTTGACTTGTTGACTCACCTAATGTAATGCCTCATTCTTAGCCATGAAGGAGCAGCTGCAGAAACTTGAGGCATAAAAAGGGAACTTTCAGGTCAGCTGGGGAATGGAGCAAGAGGAATGGAGCAAAAATCTGTAGTTTTGGATTCAAGTGCCTGCAAAGGACAGAAGTCCTCTGTTTGGATATAGCCTACATCCCTCATCTGGGAGAAACTCGCATCTAAAAGAAACATAAAGTGTCTGCGATTGATACTACCATAAAATTGCGTTCCGTGCAGCTAGACCAGCATTCTGCGTAGTTCATTACCTGTAGTAACCTTCTGCCAAACACCACAGACAGAACAGCGTTGTGTGTCAGAGGAAGGTTAAATGATCTTCGCATTTTATTGGTGGTACAAATGATTTAATAGGTCTTTTAAGCGGTTCTTTGCTTATCCTGGTATTTCACAATGTATTACTAAGAACACAGTGATTTTTTTTCCCCTTTTTGATTGTGATATATGAATCTCATCAATAGCATCCATAGCTAAGGTTTGGCTGTCTCCCAGAGCAATGAAGAAGAAAATGTTGTGATCACACTGGGTTTGTTTTGATTTTTCAGTAAAAGGGAAAAAAAATCCATCCCACTGTGAATTGCTATAGCTCTTGAAATCCTTATCCTCCAAAAAGAGACTGGCTGAGATGTTTGGATACAACAGAAAGATCAGAAAAATGAGATACCAAGAGCATAAAAAATTACTATTTTTTCCCCTTGTGATTCAGACAGTAATAACCCCAGTGAGAACAAAGTATCTAAGTGCACAGGTTGTATTATACACTGAAAGACAGGTGAAGATGTTTCAGCATTTGTTTGTTATATCAACACTCCTTCACTTTACCCCACAGAGTGGCTTTTCCTCCTCTCCATCATGTTGAAAGTTCTGCCTAAGATTTCACCTTGCTTTGTCAGTAAGGATTGATAAAAGCATAACATAGTTAAAATTGTCCACTTGCCTGCTATGTTACTTGGTTTAAACTGTCTAGGGGCTGTGTTTTTCCAAGGACAGCACTCAATCTTTCTCCTTCTGTCTTACTGAAGTGTTACTGAGCTTCTACGCTTTCACCTGGGTACAGCTGAATAAGAGAGGCCTCCAACGCAATGCTTTGCTGCTTGTGTGAACAGACTCCCATATACTCGTGTCTCTGATCTGATGGAAGCCACATAATCAGCACTGCTCTTCTATGAGTGTAATTTATCCTTCATGTATCATCCTATTCAAGTTTATGCCTCCTAGATCAGGCCATGAATTTCTGAGAATGGGTGGATTCGAGGCACAAGGTCATCACTGGCCATAATTCTGTCAAATACGACTGCATACATCTTAAAAAGCTGGGAAAGGAGGAAAAGGACAAATTCCAGACCCAAGTGCTCACTGCGATGTCTCTATCCTTCGCTGTGCTTGGCAGCTGCCTATGGCCATATGTGGCATGTCCTCTTCTCTGACCACACAGTGGTGTGAAGATATTCTGTACAGTGAGATTGTTAATGACCTCAAG
>NW_009258727.1:2830428-2835996 GCF_000687185.1 Egretta garzetta | reverse complement strand
GTTGTGTCTACAAGTTCTGCCTTTCAGCACTGATGAATAAGTTGAAAGTAACAGGCAATTCTTTAAGTATTTTTAATGGCAATTTTAAATTAATGACACTCTCAATATGAAAAGTTAATTCATACTAAAATGAAAGTATTTTTCTTTATGTACTGAGTCATATCTAAATATCTCTGAACATTCTTACTTTTAAGTATGCATTTTCTGTCATGCTTGCATTTTTTCCCCTGACAAAATGTTGAGAACTATTATAAAACTACATAGCTTATATTTGTCTCCTCTGGTATATAAACCCTCTCCATTTATAAGAAATATTGGCAGGAATCATATATTGTGAGAAAGAAAGATTCACAGACATCATTGCTAAACAATTGTAATAACTGAGTAATAACTGTAATAACACAGAGGTTCAAAAGAAAAGGGAATTTCTGTAACAATAATTTATGCTGAAAATGCTAATTACTCTTGCGTGGGATGAGTTTAATAGTTCTTTTTTACCTTGTAAGGCAGTGTATGTGATCCAGACTGCTGGGCTTGATGCAGTTCAGAATTTTAGGATGTGTTAATTCTTCACTGGAAGGTATTGAGCCTGATTTATGTCTTTCAGTGGAGTGATTTCATGGAAGGAAATGCAGGAATTGGAAAAAAATACAGACCAAGCAGGAGCACCAACAAGGCAAACAAGGAAAGCATTGCTAGTCCAAAAGTATTGGGTGAAAATTGACAATTTGATTTTAAATATTCTCTTTCATTGGTTGTCCTGCTGTTGTAGAATTGGGAAATATTCTGTACTTTCACACTATCCCCAGTGATCAGCTGAAATTCTTCAGCTGTCTGGCAAATTATCCTTTGCTAATATTCTGTATTCAAGTTTAGAAATTAGCACATAACTTACTTTCCAGTCCCTGAAGAAGTGAATGATTTTTTTTTTTTTTTAAAGGAAAGAATAGGGAATAAAGTGCTTCTGATGTAATTTTGTGTCAGTATTTACTTGTAAGCCTTCAATGCTCAGTAATCAGTCAAATATTCATGAACAGCAATTTGTGGTAGCAAAAGAAATTGAAACAGCATGTTTCAAAACCAAGTCTTCATCATCATGATCAACTCTTCTGTAGATTAGCGGTATTGGTTTATTTTATTTGAAACCGCCAGCGCATTTTAAGGCTGTTACAATTCAGGCCCATCTCATTTAGATTTCTCTGTGTGAGGGTTAAGTGATATAATAATTAAAGCTGCAGGAGACACTACCATGTCTTTTACATTAATATTCAACTTATTGACACCTTTTTAGGGACTGAATCAATGAAGATAATAGCAAGGCCATCTCACATTCATGGGGAATCCTGAACAGGCTGAAGAATGCTGAACTGTCTCAGAGGAACAGAAGGGCACACACTGGAAAATGGAGAAGCAAACCCCACCATTTTTTAAAAGGGGATTTGCCTAACCATTGCTCAGTTTAAGAGCAGTGAAAGTTAAGGAAGCACTTATTCTTTCTCCCTTTCTTTTAATTCACCACGTGAGACTTTAGAAGACTGTTCTCTTGGGGTTTTTGACTATGCCTATAGATATCATGCAGGAGTTACACCATGTGATGCCGGGGATGCACTAACTTTTTGGGGCAGAGGGTAGGCAACATGGATTTTTCTTCCTTGGAATCAAAGTATCAGAAAGTTATGATTTTACACCACTTCTCACAAAGACAAGAGCTCAAAGCTCCAGTAAATAAGAGCTGGGCTTAGAAAAGAACATCCATGATTTACTGAATTGCTGGCTTGTCACAACCTACAGCTTCCAGTCAAGCTGGATAAAAGGCCATGTGTTTAATTTCCAGAAACAAAGATAACCATAGAGAACTTGGTAGACCTGTGATTGTAGTAAAAATGGATATGTGATGTCCTTCCAGTCTGAGAATCCTTTGCTAGCCTCGAAAATCTTCATAAGCTAGAGTGTCCTGAAAGACTCAGACTGACCTGAAACCCAAACCTTGGCTGAACAGAAGCTGCTCTTAGGTTATGGATTATGCTGTTCCCTATGACCTACACACCACTGTCTCTCGAAAGTCAGGTTTGGTAAACTAATAAAATTGCAGTTGGCTATTGAAGTCTTCCCCTAGCCAAATCACACATCAAAGAGACGATGGATGGAGATTGGGAACTCCACTACAGACATGCTTAGTGATGCAAATCAGTTCACCAAAGGGAACTCGGACATGGCACGCCTCTCTGCTCCTCATGCAGAAGGATGCTGGTGCAAGAGGAGGGAGAAGTAAATGTGGGGGAAAAGGGCAATTTGGCATTTTAGGAGAAGCCACATTCCTGTTTTTTCTGCTACTGTCCTTTGGGGGTGGGAACTGCATTTTCTGGCTTCTGCAGCAGGCCAGAGCAGGGCCAGAGCCATCCCGCTTGTAGCTTGCTGCGCTCTAAGCTGAATTTTGCCTCCAGCTGCAGCCGCGGCAAAGCACCTCTGCAACAGCCATTGCTGCAGGGAGAAAAACATCTCCATTCACATGGTTTAATTCAAACCATGATCAAAGTTTATTGACTTATTAACGACACATAATTAACTGGAAATCAGTGTACTATATATTCAGGGTCAATATTGGCAATATAACGGACAAATGATGATAGCAGACATTTACAGAGCATTCATAAACAGCTATGCATTTCCCAGCCCCCATAACGAATCCCCAGAAGCACACACACACACACACAACACCCCCCAGCACCCCCCAGCTCCCAAGTAGCTCTCCTCTGTCCCCAGCCCATGGGTCACAAACACTCCCTCCCTGCATGAGCTGCTGCCCAGTTTGGGGTGGGGGATGGCAGCCGCTGGCAGAAACACCCCCCCAGGCAGCTCCCTCCTTATCAGCTGCCAAGGTGGGGAAGTATGCAGGCACCCCCAAAGCTGCAGTCTAACCTGCAGGAAAAAAAAAAAAAAACAACAGTATAAATATATACAAATATATACCCACCCCAGCATACATACAGACTTATGGCTGAATTATTCTCCTGGCTTTTGGAACAGAAAGAGTTTTTATCACTTGTAAATGGGACTGACAGGGAAGTAAACACAGTTAATAACCCTTAAAACATTTCAGTCTTTTTATCTGAAGTGCATTTTCTTTTTAAATGAAAATTTCCTGTTTCTGCCAAACCTACAAAGATAGGAAGGATTCTTATCTCCTTGCTAACTTACAGGCTACGCTAACTGGGAACCAATCAGCTTTTATAGCTGCCTTCCTCCACAGAAATGAAAGAAAAATGAAGCTATTAAAGGGATAAAATCAATTTTACTGGGTAGTATTCTAAGAAAAAAATGGGGGAGGGGGGGTGAGAAAGAGGGGAAAAAAGAAAAATGACTTGTCATCAGTGAATAGTCATCACCAATTAACTCCATGAAAGCCAATACCCCTAATACAGAACTCACCTGATTTTCCGTGAAGGGATTAGGAGGTACCAAGCATCCTCATTCAAACAGGACAATCTTTGACCTGTGCTCTTAATGTTTCGTAGCTCACTTATGGGGCACCAGAATTCTGAGTTAAATGAAAGACAAGCAAACAGGCTATATAATAACTGCAGAATAATGTGGCCTCAAGACATAAATGTTTTTTTTTTCACATTAACCAGAGGAAAAAAAGATCCAGCCTGCTTCCACATTTGTACTGAGTTCATTTTAAATTTAAGACCTAAAAGCTTTTAGATGTACGCAGTACCAGCTGAATTCAGCAAATGGATGTCGCTCAAGTAAATCTTATTTTTCTGGATCAATTTAAGAAACCTGTAACTAAACCAATCCCTAGTATAATATCTGGTAACACTTTCATAGAAATATGACAGAGATGGCTCTGATTCTGCATTCAGTTGTCTTAATTTCATGCCCAGACATGCATGCCCAATTGATTTTCTGTATTTTCTACCTGTTGTTTCTCTTCCTGTCTTCTTCACTTTGTTGTCCTTTCCTAGCAAGTACCATGCTACAAAGCCAACCAAAACCGACACAACAAGTTTCACAGGTAGTATTGTACATTTCAGAAGTACAGTGTGTTTCTGGAAGGAGAGGATGCCATTTCCTTTTCCTCTTCTTCCATCTCTGGGTGACAGAGGTGCTGCTTCCCTTTCCCCTTAGGTGTTGTGTGAGACAGATATTTTTTATCATTCTGTCAAAATTCTGTCAAAACAAGTTATTTCCTGTTTTCCTTGGAGATCCTTGACTTTTTTTTTCTCATGAAAAGAGGATGTAACTTCCCTGGACCAAACACCCCCAGCAGGGTATGTGCAACCTGTTATTCTTCTCTTCATTATATTAAAAGGGACCAATAAATTTTCAAATGCAGGCAACTTTACTGTAGCTGCAGATACACACAACACTGTCTACTGTCCCTTTGTTCCCAAAATCTTAGTGATATTAAGGTACATTATCAGAGATGGAGTGTTGAGAATGCCTCAATATCCCACGCTAACAACCTGGTTAACAGCAACACAAGGTTTTACAGTCATAGGAACTTTGATTTGAAGGGACCTCTGGAGGTCATCTAGTTCAGCCTCTCCCTTGTAACTGGTCTTCAAGAACATTCAATCTGTGCACAGGCTTAGCAAGTGAGAGAAATGTACAAACTGTATTGCTAAAGAGGGTTACTTACCATGCCTGCAGTTATGGAGCAACTGTCTGACCCGGTATATCCAAGTTCAATTCGTCTGCATGAAGAGAAAATTAGGATTTGAAAAAAAAAAGAAAAAAATAATCTTAAAAAAAATCTGTGCCAGTTCCAATCAGTAGCAGCAATACAGCATTTTTTCTTCCTTTCAGTTAGCCTGCATTTAGTTTCCCTAATTGATCGAGATGCTTTTTATACCTAATTTTCAGCTCATATACTTTCTTTTATCTGCTGTAATATTCTCATTCATCTCTTCATAGAATATCTTATTTTTTCTCCCTGTCTGAATCTCAGTTTCTGTCGAGATAATTGACTTTAGCTGTGATTTTCGAAAGCACTCAGATGCATTTTTCCAAATGGACTTAGAGCCCAAGTGACATTATAAGTCACTGAGCCTAAGGGTTCTTAAGTGCATAAGTAGTTTTTGAAAATAGAATTTAAACTCCTAAGCCAAGTAGCTGCTTTTGAAGGGTTATCCTTTATACAGTGTGTGTGAGCCAGGAATTAAACCAAGTAAACAGAAATCTCAGTCTTGTTTCAGTCCCACTGTGCATTATGTGCAACTGTTGGTCAGTATGTGTATATCCTTGGACAATATGTATTTAACACTAAACACATATAAATGACATCTTTGAACAGAATTAGAATCTGGGAAAAATACATTTAGGAACATAAGACTACAACAGAATGTAAGAGAACAATAAAAAAACCCTCAAAAACAGGCCAGAAATGAAATGTTATCTTCTCTGTCAGACTAGACTAGAAAAATCTCCCCAAAGTACCTATAGTTTTGCAAAGATATCTTGCTCTTTCCAACTGAAGCTGATGACAAAGCTCCCACTTTCTTTTCAATTACTGTAGCTTCAGAGTTTCACATGTACTTGAGAAAGAAACTGTGTCTCTTTCCC
>NW_009258727.1:2807902-2830408 GCF_000687185.1 Egretta garzetta | reverse complement strand
CTTTCCCTAAAAATATAATCCAAGTAATTCCTTCAGCAGGGTAGGTTATCTATCTGCAAATTAAGTGAAACTTTATCATCCCCAGCTTGTATACTAGGACTGTGGTAGGTAATTAAAATAGAAACAGATATGACTTTAACATTTCAGCCCTTATGAACTATTTATTTCTGTTGTACCTATGGGAAATACATACAGTCCAACTGGACTGGACTTCAGAAATATTTAACAAAGGTAGTACCTTAAACACAAGTAGCTCCATCAAAAGAAAGAGAAGGGGAAGAATATCTTTGGTCATAGGCTTGCCAAGCTGGTGAAGAGGGCTTTAAATTAAAGTTGCCGGGGAGGTGTGCCTCAATCCATCCCACTCCTACCAGTTTGATGCCAGTGCCAGCAACAGATGTCCAGACCCTGGGAAGGATCACAGGTCAACAGGAGAGCACCTGAAGAGCAGCACAAAGGAATTCCAGCCATGCCAGCCAGTAAGTCAGCTTCATGGGGGCCCAAATTAGATGCCTCTATGCAAATAAATGGGGAATAAACAAGAGGAGTTAAAGATGTGCACATGCCTTCAGGGCTGTGATCTTATTGGCATCACAAAGGCATGGTGGGATGGCTCCTGTGACTGGAGACACATACAGGAATGGAAGTATACAGGCTCTTTAGGAAGGAAAGGCAGGGAAGACAAGGAGGGGGTGTCACCCTCTATATCAATGACCAGCTGGAGTGCAATGGGCTCTGCCTAGGGATGGATGAGGAGCCGACCAAGAGCCTATGGGCCAGGATTAAAGGGAAGGCAGGTGACGTTGCAGTAGGGGTCTGCTACAGGCCACCTGACCAGGAAGACCAAGCAGATGAGGCCCTCTATAGACAGCAGCCTCATGTGCATAAGCCCTGGTCCTCATGGGGGACATAAACCATTCCGATATTTGTTGGAGGGACATCACAGCAGGGCATAAGCAATCCGAGAGGCCCCTAGAATGCATTGATGATAACTTCCTTCTCCAGATGATAGAGGAGCCAATGAGAAGAGGTGCTCTTCTGGACCTTATTCTCACCAACAAGGTGGGGCTGGCGGGGAAAGTGAAGCTCAAGGGCAGCCTTGGCTGCAGTGACCATGAATTGGTGGAGTTCAAGATCCTTAGGGCACCGAGGAGGGCGCACAGCAAGCTCCCTACCCTGGACTTCAGGAGAGGAGCTTTGGCCTCTTCAGGGATCTGCTTAGTAGAGTACCATGGAATGAAGCCCTGGAGGGAAGAGGGGCCCAAAAAAGCTGGTTAATATTCAAGGATCGCCTCCTCCAAACTCAGGAGCAGTCTATGCCAACAAAGAGGAAGTCAGGCAAAAACGCCAGGAGGCCTGAGTGGATGAACAAGGAGCTCCTGGAAAAACTCAAAGACAAAAAGGAAGCCTACAGAGGGTGGAAGAAAGGACAGGTAGCCTGGGGGGAATACAGAGAAATTGTCCGAGCAGCCAGGGGTCAGGTTAGGATAGCTAAAGCACTGATAGAATTAATCTGGCCAGGGACATCAAGGGCAACAGAAAAAGTTTCTATAGGTATGCCAGTGATAAAAGGAAGACTAGGGAAAATGTGGGCCCTCTTCAGAAGAAAATGGCAGACATGGTTACCCGGGGTATGAAGAAAGTTGAGGTACTCAATGCCTTTTTTGCCTCAGTCTTCACTAGCAAGTGCTCAAGCCACACTGCCCAAGTTGCAGGAGGCAAAAGCAGGGACTGGGAGCATGAAGAACCACCCACTGCAGAAGAACAGTTTGAGACTATCTAAGGAACCTGAAGGTGCACTAGTCCATGGGACCTGATGAGATGCATCTGCAGGTCCTGAGGGAACTGACAGATGAAGTTGCTAAGCCACTATCCATCATATTTGAGAAGCTGTGGCAGTCTGGTGAAGTTCCTACTGACTGGAAAAGGGGAACCATTACCCCCATCTTTCAGAAGGGAAAAAAGGAAGACCCAGGGAACTACAGGCCATTCAGTCTCACTTCAGTGCCCACCAAGATCATAGAGCAGATCCTCCTGGAAACTATACCAAGGGACATGGCAAATAGAGAGGTGACTGGTGACAGCCAACATGGTTTCACTAAGGGGAAATCGTGCCTGACAAAATTGGTGGCCTTCTAAGATGGGGTTACAGCGTTGGTGGATAGGGAAGAGACACTACCTGGACTTGTGCAAAGCGTCTGACACTGTCCTAAACAACATCCTTTTCTCCAAATTGGAGAGACATGGATTTGACAGATCGATGACTCGATGGCTAAGGAATTGGCTAGATGGTTACACTCAAAGAGTTGTGGTCAACAGCTCGATGTCCAAGTAGAGACCAATGATGAATGGCATTCCTCAGGGGTCAGTATTGGGACCGGTGCTTGTTTAACATCTTTGTCAGTGACATAGACAGTGGGATTGAGTGCGACCTCAGCAAGCTTGTCGACACCAAGCTGTGTGGTATGGTTGACAAGCTGAAGAGAAGGGATGCCACCCAGGGGGACCTTGACAGGCTTAAGAGGTGGGCCTGTATGAACCTCATGAAGTTCAACAAGGTGAAGTGCAAGGTCCTGCACGTGGGTCGGGGAAATCCCAAGCACAAATACAGGCTGGGAGGAGACTGGATTGAAAGTAGTGCTGAGGAGAAGGACTTGGGGGTGTTGGTTGACGAGAAGCTCAAGATGACCTGGCAACGTGCGCTTGCAGTCCAGAAAGTCAACTGTATCCTGGGCTGCATGTAAAGAAGTGTGACCAGCAGGTTGAGGGAGGTGATTCTCCCTCTCTGCTCCGCTCTTCTGAGACACCACCTGGAGTACTGAGTTCAGCTCTGGGATCCCCAACATAAGACATGGACCTGTTGGAGTGAGTCCAGAGGAGATGATAAGAGGGCTGGAGCACCTCTCAGGATCAGAGAGTTGGGGTTGTTCAGCCTGGTGAAGAGATGGCTCCAGGGAGACCTTATAGCAGCCTTCCAGTACCTGAAGGGGGCCTACAAGAAAACTGGAGAGGGACTTTTTACAAGGGCATGTAGTGTTAGGATAAGGGCTAATGGCTTTAAATTGAAAGAGGGTAGGTTTAGATCAGATATAAGGAAGAAATTCTTCACTATGAGGGTGCTACGGCACTGGAACAAGTTGCTCAGAGAAGTTGTAGGTGTCCCATCCCTGGAAGTGTTCAAGTCCTTTGAGCAACCTGATCTAGTGGAAGGTGCCCCTGGCCATGGCAGGGGCACTGGAACTAGATGACCTTTAAGGTTTCTTCCAACAGCAACCATTCTATGATTCTATGAAAATCTATAAAGCTACATTTATATTACTGAGCAAGATTAATGAGCAAGATTTGGCACCTGATTCAAGAACTTATTTAAGAAAGCTCTGACAATGAGGTACCTTTAAAGTAAAGGTTTGGTGGAAACAGGGTTGTCATGACTAATACTGCTGGTGAGAAGCAGAAGTTCTGCTATGTCAGGAATTAGCTCTGTGTGGTGGTTAGCAATGGGAGTGACAAATTATTTCTCAGAGTAGTAAATGGAATCTTAAATGGATCTTCAATAACATGCTAATTTACTCTAGTATCTTGACAGTGGAATTAGTTTTCTAACTGCCAATTTCAGCTGGCTACACAACTGTTTCTCTAAATTTCAAGGTGACCTTTGTAGGACCATAGGAGGCATTTTAGCTTGGTGGATAACAGTGTTGGATCCTTTAAAGATCTCTACTTTGATTTTGCAAGAAGTTGTTCTCAGTAAATTTACCAAGCCTAGGAAATATTTACTGGACGGCCTTGTCAAACATCTCTATTCACCACCAAAAAAAAATAAATTTTAAGATGCTAATAAGAATTGTTGTTGGTTTCGTTGACACTGAGATGGGTGGCTCTCATATGCAAAATCTTTATTTGATACAGAGATCGTAGACAGTCCAGTGGAGGGAGATGAAAGAGGGAAGGTGATTGTAAAGACAAAGGGAATTTTTGGTGTAAAATGCTGGACTGGAAGACACCTGGAACATTAAGCAAAGGTGGTTTCTGGTTGATTTTGTCCATGATCAAAAGTAGGATGTCTAATCCTCCTTTCTAATCATAACAAGCTGCAGGACCCAATACTGGCTGATTAATTGAGCTGAAAATAATATGATCCTGACTGAGGAAGACATTTTCAGGAATCATTAGAAAGCCTTTATGAGTTTTCCTAAACCTAAAATCTGAAGGAGTAGCTAATTTGAGTTGTTCAAGCAGAGCCCAAAGTAAATTAACTCTTTGCTTAAGATCTTGAAAACTGATCTAAGTTTATCTTTTAGTCTCCTGTAAAGACTCAGTGATACTTCTGCAAGTAGAGACCTGGCAATTTCACACAGTTCGTATCAGGGCCAAGCAGAGCAGAAACCCTTGTTCTTGGGAAAGCAGTATTGATTGCCATCCTGTAAGAAACCTGCCGGTTAAGGGTCAGAAGCAAGCCTCTATCTATATCCCTCAGTTGCTAGTAAATTGGCTTAGCAGTAAAATGTGAATATACTGCAGCCATCTAAAAATGCATATAAATTATTTTCTTCTTAGTGCAACCAGGCTGCTTTGAGAGATAGTGCAGTAAGGAAGGAAGCATCTTTTTCAACCCCACAAGGCAATGCATCTTCACATGGCTTCTCGCAACAGGCTGTGCCTGAAGGCATAATTTTGTACTCTGCTGAAATGATCAAATGAACAGAGTGTAAAACTAAACCTTGTACTAAAATGAAAAAGACTGTTTAAATAATCTGGAAGGATGGGTCACAAAATCATTTAGCAAATCTGAAAGACAAAACAATTAATATGTTTACGGCATCAGAAAAACAGGACTGCGTGCCAAAGCAATACAGCTGTTTCTCTGCTTTGGGAACCTGGCCTGAAACCTCTTCTGATTATTTTACAAAGAGCTCCTAAAAGCTCCGCATATCAGCACACATATTATCTCACAGAACACCCAGATCTGAGAATAGAAAAAAACAAAAAGATGCATTAATTTGTGATATTGTTGAGAGACTTTCCTCAAAACTAATCTGAACACAGCGAAGAACCATGCAGGCACGTGTCACAGTAGCCACAGAATTTCAGAAAATAGTCACATTATTTCAGAAAAAAATAATCTGAATAGTTTTCAGTTTAGGCAATATTACGATAGCACAGAAGAAATGCACATGTTTTAAGTGGTTATAGGTATACTTCTAGGAACCTGCACCCCTGCCACTTGACATGTTGTGCTTTGCTCCAAGGGGGAAAATAACTCTAAACAATACCCCTTATAGTACTACTCTTCATCTTGAGGATCAGCCCTCTCAGGCAGAGAAAATGTAATAAGAAACAGTTTTGGCTGAATTCCTTCAGAGACAAGAAAACCACCCAAAATACATCTTCAATTAGGTGACAGAATTTATCACAAAGGACTCCTGGACCTCCTGTAAGCTTCCTCCGGCATGTAATTTAGTCTGCCTGACAGCATGGTGACTCTGCAACTATAGCCCATTTTATTCTTTTGAGAGATTTACCTTCAGATGTCTCTAAAGGCTTCCTTTAAACACCCCCTACCCTTTTTTTTTTTTTAATTAAGTAAGGTTTTCAAGCTTGAGGGATGATTTTTTCCAACAATTGCTCAGCAGTCATGAATGGGGAACTAGGCTAAACCTACTGCTTCAATTAGTTTAATTGATGGAGGCTGGGGTGTGTGGATTTTCTCAGCTGAGTCTGATGAAAGAAGCATTCAGTTTATAGAGAGTATTTTACGCTGCAAGAATGTAAGTTTGAGAGTGAGGAGCCCATAATTTTCTTCTCAGCTCCTCAAATGATCTGTAATGGGATGCTGGCCAAAACATTCACTTCAGCGTTTCAGGGCTCAGGCAGATGACTTCTACTGAATTTTGATGGGGTGATTTAAGAAGTCACTGGCCTCAGCTGGCTGTCTCCAACCCTGTAACAAAACCTATCACAAAGTATGCCAACACTTCAGCTACACCACTGCCTGGCTCAGGAGGATAAACTGTAAAGAAGATTGTTTTGTGCCGATGCTCAGTTGTACCCAGAAGAGACAGATGAGTTGGTTGCTCTGCTGCCCCTGCCAACAGTGCATATGTCTGGCTGTGAGGCCAGGCTCTGGATGGAGAGCTGGGCTTGGTGCAGTCTTGAGCCTTCCTTAGGAGGTTTAGGAGGAGAGGTTTGCCTGTAAAATCATGTTTTGTGCTAATTACTTTGCTTGTAAAATGATGGTGGATCTATGAATGAAAAGTGGTATATAAAGGATTAACTGCCTGGTTTTGTTAAATCAATACTTAATTTCCATGGGTATTTTTTGTTCTCCTTCATCTAAGAATCAAAGATATTTTTAGCTTAAAAGAAACCTTTCGTTGTTACACATTAATATTTTAATGTAATCGCATGTGATTGATTTTTTTTTTCTAATTCCTTTTTTTTTTAAGCTGAACTTTTCAGTTACTTCAGTAGGGGTTTCTCCTTCACATTGATTGTACAACACAGCCATATGTAACTAATAAATATTTTGCACATGAGATACCTTCTAAAATCTTGTGTTTTAAAAAATAATCTGTGTGGAAGGCCTTCAATTAACCAGAGCTATGAGGTAAAAATGCCTCCATATTTTTTTCTTGTTAGTGAGACTATCAAAAGAACCCAAAGGCTTTCAATCTCCCATGCTACACTTTATTAAAGCACAAAATAATAGGCTGGGATAGAATAGCTCTTTCATGCAGGGAAAGGGTTTGTAACTACTGTATGAGACAGATTAAAGAAAATCTTTGGGAAAAAAACCTCGACCCCTTCATAACATATCTTTGCAAGCTGCGTCACTTCAGCTCAAAAGGCTCTGTGGTGTGACTCAGAGGCTAGGACTTAGGTATAAATACACAGTCTCCCTCCCAGTTTCCTGTTCTCACAATATTTTAAACTAAATATATATCATACAACTCCTGTACTGTTATCTGAAAAGGAAAAACATATAGAGGTCCAGTGCCTGTCACAGTCATCGTTCAGTGCTCAGCTGCACTTCCAGGATCGGTTACTCTCTCAGGTTATTGACTGAGGGGATCTGTGACTTCATGGTCTCTTCTAGAACATGATTCTTTTTTCTGCCTGAAGGGAAGAAGTGTGCATCAATTAATCAGCTTATATAACTTTTTTTTTTTTTTTTTTTTAAAGCACAGGTCAGTCACAATGTTACCCTTTTTTTAATTTTGACTCTTCTGGTTAGAAGAAAATATTGGATAAGCTCTAATAATTTCCCTATTTCTGTTCTTATCAGCCAAGACCCAAGAAGGTCTTATGTCATTTTCTTGAAGAGCTTTATGTCCCTGTTTGACTAAGCAGAGTCAGGACTGCTTAGGTTTCCTTTGGTAGGCTAGCTTTTCACCTATCAATATTTCCCAGAAGCTGTTTCATTTGACTGCCTCAGACACCCCTAAGACTGGAAAACCTGTCCAATCCAGTAGATAACTTTGGGCATTTTGGAAGCCTTACAAGCAGTACTGTAAAAGCACTGGAAACATTGTGAACTTTAGATTTAAAAGTTTTTAGTTAATCAGTAATATGTTAAATAAAATAAATGAGAGAGTTAAGTTTCTACCGCATGTTTCCACTCTTTGATATTTGTGGTAGGAATATAGACTTAGAGTTATGAAATAAATCGAGGTGAGGCTTTCATTTTTCTTTTCAACTTGTATTTTCATTGCTGTATTTGAGATATTAAGAAAATGACCCATCTGAATTTTTCTTCAATATTAATTCTGAACTTACTGATTAAATGACCGCAGCTCAGATTCAGATTTCCTGTAGAATTTGAAAGCCCTACCACCCTGCTTGTCTTTCATATTAATTGTAAGTGTTAATATTAATATTAACATAGACTAATTAGATATGTGAATAAATGCATATAAACGGACACCTAGATAGATATAAATAGATAGATCTATAGCTAGACTCTTCTCTAGACTTTATGAGAGCTTGGTAAACCAGAAGTAGTCATGATCATGACTTTTATTGTGCCTAGGCATTGTAGAACAAAAAGGTATAGTCCCTACCTTCGATTTTTTTCTAAGTATGTATAAGGCTAGGGCAACAGATGAACTGGGCAATAAGAAAGAGGAGTTAAAAAATGACTCACTATGCAAGCTTTGTTCTCAAAGTCAAAGACAGTATCTGTATCAAAATACCTGTAGTTTAAATATTGTCTAGGTTACAGTCACTGTGGCAAAAGAAGATATTAAACAGCTTTGCAGAAGTTAATCTGACATATGAGTTTGGATAAAATGATCAAAGTTGGGGTTTTTTTTTCCCAGTTTAACATATGGTAGAGAGAAGCTAACTTCTCAGACTGACTGGACGTGAGAGCTGACATTTCAGGAATGAGTGAAGGCTCCATAGGCAAGGCGGAGATACCTGCAAAGGGCCTTGATGATGAAGGCCTTCAGCTTATCTTCAGTAGAAAACAGAAAAAGAATGACATATCAAGGGGGGTGACAGAGTTGGTGTGGTGGGCTGGGAAAACAACCTATCAGAAGCCCAAACCACATGGGAAAGGAGCAGTTCCTTCTAGGCATCTTCTGGGACACGGCTATTTTATTGTTCTTTTTAGCAGAGAATGTTCACGGGTGTTTCCAGTCCCTGTGGGGAATTAGATCATATTTAGATCCATTTTGCTATCACTAGTTCCTACTGACATTCAAGATACCTGGAACAAATCCCAGCAAAAAGATGAGGATACTCAAGCTGTTTCTATAGACCTTGTTTAAGTACAAAATATATCCTTGTAATGTACTATGTGAGCTTTCTTCAGCTCATACCATCTTTACCGAAATATCCTTTTTTTTCTGTCCTGGATGCTTTCAGCCTTACCCATTTTGACTCTGATGGTTCAAAGTCTGATAAAAGCACTCACCCAGAGCTCTTTGGATGCTGCTGAACTGGAGGGAAGGACACGGACCAAGGGATCTCTTGAGATCCCTGTAGATCCTGTGACTCAAAGTTTCTCTGGAAAATATGTGTGTGGGTGGAGTATGAAAAGACAAGGGAGGGAGGTGAGAGGAGACAACTGAGTCCTGTATCAGATCTCGAAGTTAAACTGTGGGCAGAGGAGAAAGACTGAAACTGAGTGCTAATAAATGACAGTGAGTGCTCTGCAGAGAGTGGTTTTACAAGGCTAAACAGCATAAGGATACCCAGAACTGAAGCTGGGGAGCAAGGGATATCATTCATACAAATAAGCTGGATGTAGCTTGAGGAGAGAGGTAAAACCTTTATAAAATCTAATGATGTGTAAATACCACCTGCATTAATTATGCTGCACTATTGAATGTTAAAAATCTGAAGCCCAGAGCTAGAATAATTAATCTGCCCTTGTGATTGTCTTGGAAGGGAGAGAAAGGTACTGTTCCTGGCAGTGCAAGCTGAAGTTACAAATGAAGGAAAGGGAAAGTTTATTGTGCTCTGTATTGGGTTTCTGTGGCAAGGTCTTGGTAGTGGGGGGGCTACAGCGGTGGCTTCTGTGAGAAGCTGCTAGAAGTTTTCCCTGTGCCCGCCGCTGGCCAAGGCCAAGCCAATCAGTGACGGTGGAAGTGCCTCTGTGATAACATATTTAAGAAGGAAAAAAACCCGGCTGAATCTCAGTAGCTGGAGAGAGAAGAGAAGTGAGAGGATGCAAGAGAAAACAGCCCTGCAGACACCAAGGTCAGTGCAGAAGGAGGGGGAGGAGGTGCTCCAGGAGCTGGAGCAGAGATTCCCCTGCAGCCCATGGTGAAGACCATGGTGAGGCAGGCTGCCCCCCTGCAGCCCATGGAGGATCTCAGCAGAGCAGACATCCAAATTGCAGCCCCAGTCTGCTCCTGAGGGACTGCACCCCGCAGAAATTATGGACCCACGCTGGAGCAGTTCGTGAAGAACTGTAGCCGTTGGGAAGGACTCACATTGGAGAAGTTCGTGGAGGACTGTCTCCTGTGAGAGGGACCCCACGCATGAGCAGGGGAAAAGTCCTCTCCCTAGGAAGAAGAAGCGGCAGAGACGTGTGATGAACTGACCTCAACCCCCATTCCCATCCCCCTGCACCGCTGAGGGGGAGTAGGTAGAGAAACTGGGAGTGAAGTTGAGCCCAGAAAGAAGGGAGGGGTGGGGGGAAGGTTTTTAAGATCTAGCAGTTTTTCTCCTCTCCTTCTCTGATTTTGATAGATAATAAATTAATTTTTTTTCAAGTTGAGTCTGTTTTGCCCATGATGGTAACTGATAAAATGGTCTCTCCCTGTCCTTATCTCGACCCACGAGCCTTTTGATTTACTTTTATCTCCTCTGTCCAGTTATAGGGGAGTGATAGAGTGGCTTTGGTGGGCCGCTGGTGTCCAGCCAAGGTCAAACCCCCACATGCTCAAGGCTGTATTTTTGACAACAGAGAGTTTCTCAGGGATATTTGCTGAAAGTCTAGGGGAGAAAGACATTGTCCTTTTATTTGCTTTTTTCTCTTTTTTTTCAAAGGAGCTGAGTCATTTCAGCCTGAAATCCCAAAGTTGGGGCAAGCTATTTTATTGGGGTTAGCAGTTTGATGAGCAGAGCTCCACACTCTCCAACAAACTTGCTCACAAACAAAACCAAATCCCTATGCTTCCAGTATCCCATGAAAGATGTGATATATTAAGTATATGTAGAAACAGCAGTTTTCTGTTTTATTGCTGACCTAGAGAGCTTGCTTTCCTGTAGTGCAATTTCTTCAAACAGGGTCATTTAAGCTATGTGTGACAAAATGACATTTCAACATAGACTCAGCTGTCTACAGTCTATCCTCCTGTCCTAAATTTTCAGAAAATCAGGACAAGTGGAGGCACTATTAGGAGGAATTAATATAGTGTCACCCAGAGTCAATGGAAAATTCACTCAATTATTCAGAGGCATGTATGAATGAATGTACCATGATGAGAGATGTTCTGGTTGCCCTGCTCATAATGAAAGAAAGAGACAAGCCCCAGCTGTTACAGCTGTCATGTTCTTAAACTGACATTATTTTATATTCTAGAATCATAGAATCATATTGTAAATAATGATGAGGTGGCTCTGCTTTAAATAGGAAAACTGTGTTTTAGACTGATTGGCCTCTGATATGTTTGTTTCCAGGTATAGGTGCTTAAGAAATTCAAAAGTAAAAATACAGACACATGTAGATACAGATATATAACTCTCTGTTGGAAATGGCCTTTGTCCTGCTTATTTCATATAAATCATAAAAGTTTACATGGCCGAGAGAAAAATCCATCTGCCATCTGCACTCTGGGGATACTTCTTTCTATGGACAGCTTTATACAATCTGTCTTTTTAGCATGTTTTGAAGAACAAGACATTTGTGAAACCTTTGGGAAAAAAATACCAAATTAAGAATCCAGAGTGAAATTACCTTTCAACTGTAGTCTACTTCTAACAAGCTGGAAACACTGTAATTTGCTAGTGTCCTGTTATATGAAGCAGAGGCGCTTTTTTTTAATTATTTTTCCTTTAATGGGAATAACTTTTTTCGATAAAGCATTTTCCAGTCCTTTTTTTCTTTGTGGAAGGAGGGCTTGGGGTTTTCTGCAGTCTTCCTGATGAAAACTATATAGGTTTTTAAATGGTGAATTTAGTAAATTAAAAATTAAATATTGATTCACTGTGTGAACAGACAGAAAAAAACAATAGGGGCTAGAATAGGTATCAAGCTGCTACTGCAACTTTCCAAGAAGTTAATGAAATTACTTTTATTCTGGGGCAAGTCTGTAGGGAATAAGGTCTAGCTGTACAGGTTCAGACACTAATATCAGTTTTCATGGAACAGTTTTGTAAAAAGTATACTGTTACCCAGCATTAGGGATAGTGTATACAAACACACAAGGCACACACCTTTTTCTGAGTGAAGCCTTTTTAATTGTGTAATGTTGAAAGTTTATTTTCTCCCTTTACCATTTTGCTAATATATGCCTTTTTTTTCTTGATTTGTTGAGCTTTTACCTCTACAAGAATATTTTGAGTTAAATAAACTGTAAGTGTCTGTAAGAATCTGTTTATATTTATATTAGATAAAAGTATGGAAGCTATTAATCCTGCAGGACACTTAATAAATATTGATCACAAACCCAATTTAAAATGTAGTAATTTTCAATGGATTTCCTTACCCTAAAATGAATATGATGTCATTCAAAAGTCTCCTGAAATTTATGGAAGATTCCCTTTGACTCCTTATCACTTGGTTGGGAGTCACTATCTCATAAGGTGTCTTTGATGAACCATTTCACTGTCAAAATACCCATTTGAGACTTCTTTATGTGAAATGGTCATCTCTCAGTTGTTTATACAAACAAAATATTGACCTTGAGAAGAAAAATTTAGAACAAGAGCAGAATGCTAAGTATTAAGGAAAATATAGACTGAAATAAGCTGTATTATTTCAAGCCTCTATTGCAGACTATTACTTGAAAAATATGAGTTGTTTGGCCTGGCTTCCTCAATCTATTTGCACACTTACTATTAATATACTTTTTGGGTTTTTTTTCAAGATTGCATTTCTGTGACCAATGTGGCGTGTGTAGGACCCCCACACCCTCTCTGATTTTTGAAACCTTGCACTACTTATGAGAAATCCTGCTTCATATTTTTCTTCTGCCAAAAGGAATATGAACTTTCCTCTTTAATGTTACTGAGCATCCAATAGGACAGACAAAGGGCATCTCTCCTCCTTTGAATATCTTCTAAGCCAGCGCTAGAAGGCTCTCATAAAAACTGACAGCCTTCAAGTCAAAGACCTTCTGTGCTTACAGCTGAGAGACTTTTGAATTAAATTCTCACATACCAGCGACTGAGCCATGGAGCCATGGCAGATTCATTCCTTATTCTTGAACTGTTCCACCTTGCATGGAATAATTAAAGATTAATTCCATTAGAGAGAGAAGGAGAATCAAAAGAGCTGTGCCACTCGAGGGATTTAAGTGAAAAGATAGCAAGAGAGAACACTTAGCTTCCAGAACAAAATAACTTGTAAATATTTTAGACCAAATTGACCAGCCCGAAAGCAAACGATAGAGAGTAGCCTACTCAACTCAGCAAGTTCTTTAGCAGCTCTAGTGGTTTAACTACAGCTGGCAGCTAAGCACCACGCAGCTGCTCACTCATTCCCTCAGAGTGGGATGAGAGTCAGTGGGGGAGAGAGTCAGAAAAGTAAAAGTGAGAAAACTTGTGGGTTGAGATAAAGACAATTTAAAAGATAAAGCAAAAGCCACACATGCAAGCAAAGCAAAGCAAGGAATTCACTCACTACCTCCAATGGGCAGGCAGGTGTTCCGCCATCTCCAGGAAAGCAGGGCTCCATTATGCCTAACAGTTACTTGGGAAGACAAACACCATCACTCCGAACATCGCCCCCTTTCCTTCTTCCCCCAGCTTTATATATGCTGAGCATGATATCGTATGATATGGAATAACCCTCTGGTCAGCTGGGGTCAGTCGGGGTCAGTTGGGGTCAGTCCCCTCCCAACTTCTTGGGCACCCCCAGCCTCCTTGCTGGTGGGGTGGGGTGAGAAGTAGAAAAGGCCTTGACTCTGTGTAAACCCTGCTCAGCAGTAATGAAAACATCCCTGTGTTATCAACCCCGCTTTCAGCACAAATCATAGCCCCATACCAGCTACTAGGAAGAAACCTAACTCTACCCCAGCTAAAACCAACACAGCAGCTGAGGCATACTGCTTGGAAAATTATATCCCCTGAGGCAGAGGAGAAAATTAAACTTGAGCTATGCATGCTGTAGATGAGTGTTCATGAGTAAAAAGTGAGGGGCTGTTTCTTCCGTGTGGTTTTGGGGGTGTTTGCTAAGTCTATCTCTTCATTTCCATTTCTTTGCTTTGACAAAGTTACCTGAAATGAAATTGAAATGTTTAGTTTTAGAATCACTCAAAGACATATTCCAATTTTTAATCTTTACCCATTTTTTCCCTTTAGTTTTTATTTTAAGGGGGAAAAATATTTTAGCTTATCTGATCATATTTTTCTTTCAGCCAACTCACCAGAAAAAGTTATTCACACAAACCACATTCCTTATTGTTTTTGCTCCTTCTACTGTAGAATTTATTTCTCAATGTCCTTATGTAGTCAGGTTTCTATAAAAATTCCCTAACTCAACTCATGCTACTGAAAAAAAATGATATATCAAACAATGCTCTTGTTGATTTTCCAGCAACTTAGTAAACGGATCAAGTGATTTAAATAATGTTTGTCTCCAAGTTCTTCCAAATGAATTATTACTGTGGCTAAGACATCATGATTTGGAAAACCTGAACAATCGTGGGAATGAACAGAACTTTTACATAGTGTTCAGGTAGATGAATACTTCAGGCAATTAGGATATCAGTTGCTAACCTGCTTCATTAGTGCATTAAATCTTTGCACTACTTAACTTAAGCTTTCTCAATTAACTCCTCAATATGTAAGGATTTTTGAAAGATTCAGCCAGAATCAAGAGGCATCACACAACTGGAGGTTGTTGAACAAATGTTGATTGAGGTGAGGATGGTCAAACCCATCAAAGTCAAGGTCAGACTCTGTCTTACATTTTTTATTTAGACCTTTCACCCCATATCACTTCTGTTATACATCAGTCACTTCATTCTTCAGCAGCTGTATTTGTCTTCTGCTGTAGTCCCACCCTAAGGAAAAGCATCACAACAGCAAGAGGTATAATTTTAAAATTCCTATACAAATATGTACTATGATCTTTTGACTTGACACATGAACACTTATTGCAGAGCTGCAACTGAAACTCGGTTCATTTTGGTTTGGATTTTTTTTTTCTTAAAACACATTTATGTTTTTTTTCTTTGTACAGAAATGTTGATTACAGTTTTAGATGAGATCAAGGAACATGATGTGTGTTTTAATTGATGCTTCCATAGTATGAGGAAAGACATTTAACATTATTATAAATTGAAGCTGTCATGACTGGAGAGAAAATATTTAGTAAACACTAAATTTGATTGCTTTGATACAATGCATCTATGCTGTCAAATATACAGGACCTTCCAATAAGAAATATTTTGCAGATTCATACACAGTTACTCCAGTCTGATGCTCAACAATAAAGGCAATATAAGCTTAAGTCTTCAATACAGGTAACAAGGCTTGTCTTATTGTAATTCTTCTTTCCTAAAAAAGCTGTGAATGGGCTTCAGCTAGTTACTCTCATATGCTACTTCCATTATGTGCAAGAAAGATTTGGGGAATAAAGGGCTATCTCTGATACTCCCTTATGCCCTTGTGGATGAAAGGAACACATCAAAGGCTAGTTTCATCCCTTGTCTTTCAACAATACAATATGCTCACCTGGGAATAAAATACACATTTTGGAAAACTGTAGGAAAGGAACATACCCTGTCTGCTTAAAAAAAATGTGGAAAAATTCCATCACTGCTGAGTTTTGCTGTGTAAAGTTGTAACTAAAAACAGAGTTGAGGCATCTCCTTACCAAATTCTGTGTACCATAAGACAGTTACTCTTCAGTTCTCTGAAACTATGCCAAATTCCTTGTTCTGTGTTTTCCTTTTTCTTTCTTACTGCAACGGCTTTTCAAACAACTCATCATATCTTATACTATAAACACAGAACTAAATCGAGCAATAATAACTCCAGTATTTTGTTCCAAATCCTGAAGGCATATTTTGCAGTGGGATTGAACATACTTAAAAACTAAAATTTAAATCCTCAACCTATTGAGCAAAAATCCACATTTGGAATCACGTCTTTCAAAGACTTATAAAGTGCCAAGACTCTGATTTTCAGGGGACTTCCTGGAATAAGCTTTACTTACTAGCCAGAATTTGCAAACTTGCACAACGAGACTTGCTTGGCTTCAATACATAATGCCTAAAGTTCTTCTGCAATTCCTACATGTGTCTGTGTACAGCATACATGATTTTCAAAATATTTTTCATTGTATGGAAATATATCTAAAGATTAAATTTCTTATTTCAGGAATTACAACCAGCAATTACATTGTGCATATGTTTATTGAACAGCTACATTCATAGAGGGAAAGGAGTCAAAATAACAGCATAGAAGGACCCACCTGACTTCACAGTGTAAATATAATTATCTTCATGTACATCCATTTTTAGCATTCTGCTATTTTCCATTTGCTGAGTCATGGGTAATATTTTAATTTTGGTCCTGAAGTTAATCTAGATTAGTTTCAGCAGGTAAGTGTCTAATAATATTAGTGGATTACAGTATCTGGGAGATGGCACTACTGCTAATAACACCTATTTTGGTCTACGTGTGGTCTTTATACCAAAGAGTTACTTCAATGACCAGGGCATCAATGGAATAACAAGATCAGAGGAAAACAGAAAAGGATTTTTTTTTTCCTAATAAACCACATCATTTGCAGGTAAAATAGGCATGCCAGGTGATAATTTGACCCAGGATCTTGCCTTGCATCATGGAAATCTTTCTGATTTAATGAAAAGCACCAATGATTTAAAGACTGTCAGCACAAGCTAGTAAACACAACAAAACAACATTACAAAATCAAAAAGGTAGTGGGAAAAAGCAAAACAAGGTTTACAATGTTGGTATTAAAGTAAAATCGCTGATCAGTAAAAAATACTGATAAGATAGAAAATCACCTACCTCTGCAAGGGAGATTTCCAATAAAGGACAGATTTATGAACACAAGGCATAGATGGAACATTTGTGCCTAAGTTCCAGACCGCAGTAGATAGTGATCTGTTTAACTCACTGGTGTTTAAAGTTACCAAGATATTATATAAAATGTGAGCAGCAGCAGCAGAAGATAACATTGCTCGTGAGTGAGGGCATGACTAGTCTTTGTTGTTCCCTAGGTGCCTAAAATCTGGTACCTGTCAATGAACAGATTCAGGAGGACTCTATTAAGCAATTTATTCTTTGCCTGTCTTTGAATAATCTGCCAAGCTGGTTTTTTTCTTTATCTGCAACTCTGTGCCCACATTTTTGTGTAGCAGCTTAGAGAATTTAAATATTAAGAGTTAGTGTTTGGAAATAGGAGATCCAGGTTGCTAGTCATTACAGTACAGTGATTAGACTAACTAGGTGAACCAAAGTATTCCTTCATCACAGGGGTCTTCTTCCACAGCCAACGTTACACTTTCATCTGGCTAGTTTCTTCCTTCCCTCTCAGCATTGTGCCTCTATTACCCTACCAGCCATATGTACCTTGCAGAGGGACACTTCTTTCTGGTATACTGTTGGGCAAATATTGCACACATGTTGTCATGCTATCACTGAAATGCTTGCATTTGCAAATCTAGATTGTCTCTTTGTCACCATGTTAATTTTTGTCCTTTTAATATAGGAGATGTAATAGCATGAATTTTGGCACACAAAGGTTACACATGGAAGCATATTAGCGCTGTGGTCTCATCCCTACAGCTTTTATTTGTGTCAGTGAGAAATCTGGTACACTTGATTTACATGTCTGGATTAATCACAAAATGCTTAGAGAGAGAGAAGCACCTCAAAACCACCAATATGCTGAGTGCATCTGTGCCTAGAGCTAGCTAGTAGGAATAGCCTCACAACTACTGTTTTCTCAAACCTTACACTTTTCTGGATTTTAGCTCTTGCTTGATGTTCCAGAAAGACATTTATTTCTTCTTGTGGTGGAAGACTTCAAGCCCAATACTGAAAATGACCTCCAATAGTCTTATGTCTAAGAAAAAATTGAGATCACTTCTTTATTTCAAAGCACGATTATCATGTTGCCAAAATGCCAGGGGGTGGGAGGTGAGGTGCTTGTCCCACTTTTTATCCAATACCTCCACAGTGTGCCAAAGGAGTGGTTTAACCACCAAGTTGCAATTTATTCAGTGATTGAGATGGTGGAGAAACATTCCCAGGCATTCAAACTCTCCTTCTGGAGTCTTTCCATTTTGTGAAAAGGAACTCACTCTTAACTGGGATAGAGAAAGACAAAGGAAAGACAAAGAGAAAGGAAGAGAAAGTATTTAACATAAAATTCATAAGCATTCTTTAGAGCGAAGCCCAGAGCCCAAATGTTTTCTTTTTTGTATTGGTGTTTAACCCCTAAACACTCTCCTCCCACTTCCTTTTGTCTTTTCTTCTACCGCTACTGTTACTAAAGTACTAAATAAAAGGCTGGGGGGTTGACTTTTAAAATGAAGGAGTAGCTACCACTGTGTTATGTGATCTTCAACCTGTGCAGCAGATTTTTTCAGTGTGTCTGTTAAATCCACATAGGTCTTCTAGGAAGTCAGAGGACTACCTACCACCTGCCAGAGGAGTTCAGTTCTGGGCAAGGGCCAAGGAACAGTAACAGGTACCCAGGGAATGTACACATCAGAGGAGTCTCTTCATACCTCCAGGATATGTGGCAGCTGAAAAGGCAGGATGTGGAGGATCATCTTAACTACTTAAACTGTGCCCAAATCTGACTCCCTGCTAAATTTCTGTGGGAGATGGTGGGAATCAGTGTAATGTTTCTTTAATCATAGCCTGCTGACTTCTTCCATGTGGATGACTGTAAAACAGTGAAACCTCACAGACCTTTACTGTCTATTGAAACCTGTGGAGATAATCCCAGTACTGATGGTATATTTGAATCACAACCACTCTGAGCAGGTGCTCTGTTCTTCAAGTGATGGTAACACAATTTATTGTAGTGGTTTCCTAATGCACTCTATAATATATATAAACTTATTTATATACAAGAACAAAGTCTTAACATAGTTCTGAGGAAGTGTCCCATTTCACCACTGGCCCTTACCTACTTAATCCCTCATTAGTCATTTCAGTGAAATTTAATTCATGATGCAATTTTAGCCTCTTGAAGTTTCCAACTGCTTTCATGTATCAGAGACTGAACTCAGACAATCCTGATACAGAAGAACTCAAAAAAAATCTGAGAGAACAGTCTTGATCCCACAAATCTCTGCAGCTCTTCTGGATCAGGGATTTTCTTCCATACAGATTAAGAGCCTTGCAGAGGTTTTGTTCTACATTGTTATGTGTTTAGCACTTAGAAGTATCTTTTGAAATTCTACCAGTAAAAGGGCAAAATGTGACTGGCAGCTGGGTGGGAGAGCAGCAAAAATTATAAGGAAATTAAGAGTTGGAAACCTTGTCCTCCTGTGGGTCCTCAAAACAGCAAACACTCTTGTTTATGCTCTGCTTGCCAGTCATGAAATTCAGTGGGTTATTTTTTGCCAGAAAACTTGAAATCTCTAGCCTCTCCACGCTTCAAGAACTTTGTTGGATTTTATGTCCAAACCTGAGCAGAAATAGAAGTGTCAGGAGAAATCTGCAACTATTTGTCAGTGTGATGCAATGCATTTTGAGAATTACACTATATATTTTCTTCTTGCACAACCTTGCATGTGCATGTGTACATGTATATATAGGTGTTTTTTACATGCCTGTTTCTTTAGAAGGAACCTGTGATAAGAGACCTGAAGATACTGTAGAGGAGGACAAATTTCTATGAAGAGGCTTGCTGGTAAGGAGAAGGAGGAGGAAATCTCAGCCAGTGGTCATCTGATCTTAACACCTGCAGGGTCAGAGACTGTGCTTATGGACAGGGAAGTGTCTTGGAGTTCTGTGTTCCTAAATCTTAAGATCATTCGCAGAACCATGAGAAGAGGAAAAAATAGATATAAAGTAAATTATGGACATCATAACAAGAGAACAGGAACTTGATTATGGAGGCAATTGGAAATCAGTAATGAAATGTTTTGAGGGTTTCAACAAGGTTGCAAGCTTAATAAGTGTTTCAACATGAAAGCTTTGAATGATGATAAACAATGAAACATCAGGAGGACAAACAAAGGAATGATAAAGCGCCCTTCAGGCATCATCAGACTTCACAGGTTTTGGCTTTATGATATAAATGAGTTATTCAAAAGACATGAATGCATGTCTAAATGGAATAGAAAATACTGCAGTATGCTCCGATATCATTGATTTCACTGGTTTTGAGGGTTTCAACAAGGTTGCAAGCTTAATAAGTGTTTCAACATGAAAGCTTTGAATGATGATAAACAATGAAACATCAGGAGGACAAACAAAGGAATGATAAAGCGCCCTTCAGGCATCATCAGACTTCACAGGTTTTGGCTTTATGATATAAATGAGTTATTCAAAAGACATGAATGCATGTCTAAATGGAATAGAAAATACTGCAGTATGCTCTGATATCATTGATTTCACTGTATTAATATGTGTGTGTTTATACATATACACACATATGCATATATATAACTGCCAAGCAAAGCAAGTTTGAATGCTGAATTACCTAGAGCAATTATATATAAGCCATGTCTTTCTGAAGGCAAAAATAACAGGAACAGACATGTATCATTGACTCTGTAACAGTTCAAACTCAAGGGTATTCAATTACTTAGTGACAGCTGATGATTAGATTAGATATGTCCAACAGAAAACTAAGGGTGAAAGAGGTTTTCATGGAAATGGAAATGATTAGAAGCAATTTAATTTCTAATTATTTTTCCTGAATTATTATTTTTTTGCTTGTCTTAAAAGAGGGTGCTATTTATTATGGGAAGAATCAGAAGATTAGCATCATTTATTATCCACTGAGAAATGGGCCCCTTTTTTTCCAAGAAAAGCCAATTATGGAAAAGGTTACTTCCATTCACTCTGATGGAAGGAGGGTTCTGAAAAAATCACCTAGGTGAATGCAAGACAACCCTACAAGCTAAATAACATCAGAAAGAAGGCCAAGAGCTATAGTGCTTTGTGCTTTAATGAAAAACCAACAGCAGGATGTTAAAGCTCTCTATGCTGTATGTCAAAAAGAGCAGTAAATATAGGCCACCTAAATCTTGACTGATAAGGCAGAAATGCAGAGATTCAAAAGGGTCTGATCTTATACCAATTTTCAAAGAACTTTCTGAACTGCCAACTAGACAACTGGTTCTAAAGGTGAAACCGTATTTTATGTCATGTCTAGTTTAGGAGTAAAGACAAACAATACTTTGACAGTTTTCATGCCCAGTCAGAGTTCCAGTAGTTTTAGAGAGTGTCTGCCAAAGCAGTCAGATTGCCACATGTGATGTTTCTATTACTTCTTAAATAAGAAGTGACCAGATACAGTATGGAAACACCACAGCAGTCTTATTTCCATACTAATTCATTGGCGTTCTGATATTGCAGGTAAATCTTGCATCTAATGCCTGAGATAAAAAGGCCTAAATTTTAGTGATTTCTAAAAGGAGTCTTTTATTCATGGATTATATGATGAATAGTTTCTCGTGGATTATCAAACAGAATAAAAGCCAGCCCCGGCCAATATGAAATTATTACCAAGCTCTCTTGAGATTTGATTTTCGTATTCAAAACCCCCATGAATATGATAGGATTCAAAAAGAAGGCTGGGAGGAAGCCAGTGTAGAAGTGCCTCTAATAGGTTTCATGTTTCAGTACATTGATTCAGTAAATAACTTGTAAGTCAGTTGGTTGAAGAAACATCTGTGAGTAACTGGGCCTCAGTTGCAGATTAGATGAGCTGTGTAGCATAAGATCAGGTTTCAAAAGCAGGTGATGCTCGTGTTTCTTTGCAGCAATGATACCATATGTTACTGATCAAAGGTGAGATTATAAAAGTTAGGTAGTCAGCAATGCAGGTAGTATATTACGAGAAAACTTGGTATGTTGGCTTTTGTAAAGTATCATGATCATATTGCAACAGCCCCATCTGGGTGGTGAATACATGGTTATTGAATCAAGTTCAGGTAAAGATAGGTACCTCATAATACATTTATGCATCTTTGACTCAGCTTTCTTTTTATCTTGCAGTGAAGAGTAAACCCTGCCATTGACATTTATCCACAAACATGAGTTCCTAAGAGATATTTTAGGAGCTTTGTTAGCTAATGAAGCTGATTTTCTTGTATGTTCTTTGCATACTTTGCTTTGATCTCTAGAAGGTGTTCTGGATTTGGGAAAATACATGTATGTACCATAGAATCATAGAATCATAGAATCACAGAATCATAGAATCGTAGAATCATAGAATCATAGAATCATAGAATGTTTTGGGTTGGAAGGGACCCCTAGAGGTCATCTAGTCCAACCCCCCTGCAGGAGCAGGGGCACCGCTAACTAGATCAGGTTGCTCAGAGCCCTGTCCAACCTGGCCTTGAATGTTTCCAGGGATGAGGCCTCCACTGCCTCTCTGGGCAACCCATTCCAGTGTTTCACTACCCTCATTGTAAAGAATTTCTTCCTTATATCTAGTCTAAACCTACCCTGGTTTAGTTTAAAACCATTACCCCTTGTCCTGTCACAGCTGGCCCTACTAGAAAGATTTTCCCCATCTTTCCTACAGGCCCCCTTTAAGTACTGAAAGGCCGCAATCAGGTCTCCCTGCAGCCTTCTCTTCTCCAGGCTGAACAAGCCCAACTCCCTCAGCCTGTCCTCATAGGAGAGGTGCTCCAGCCCTCGGATCATTTTTGTGGCCCT
>NW_009258727.1:2781096-2805275 GCF_000687185.1 Egretta garzetta | reverse complement strand
TCAATGAGCCCCACAAGCTCCTGGGCAAAGACCTTCTTCCCCCTTTGAGAAAGCTGGCTCCCATTTGACACCAGCAAGCCCGGTGCCGTGTAGACCATCCCAAGGTCGAAGAACCCAAAGTTATGGCGGCAACACCAGTCACGAAGCCACGTGTTAATAGATTGAGTCTGCCTGTATTGCCCAGTGTCTCTGCCCACCACTGGAAGGAGCGAGGAAAAAATGACCTGCGCTCCATGACCGACAGTTAAATTCTGTAAAAATTATACTTGCTCTAATGAAAATATCTCAGAACATCTTAATATCCACTCAATGACTCCCATGTAAAACTTGTTATTTGACAATCTCTGTCTCAATAATTCTGTCCTCTTGTGGAATGACTTGGGTCTGAGAGACCCATCCTGGAGGATTTGGAAGTAGAAATTAAAGTTATTCCTTTAATTTGCTCTGCTAAAATAGGATTCTTTGTTTTTCTTTGAAGTTCATCATCCACAAAGTATTTGCAGTATTGCGTACCTGTAGGTACAACTTCCAAAAGTGTTGCTTTACTGCACTTGTGAGTCAGCCAGGGAGAGTTTTATAGAGACAATAATGGGAGCAGATTGAGCGCATCAACAATTTTTTTTTCCAACTAATTTCTTTCAAAAATCCCCAACACACACATAACATCAGTCTTCTAAAGAATTCAGAGCTAACTTATTTGTTCAATATTTATGTCTTTGTGTGATATCATTCACCTGCATTTCTACCTCTAGCCAAATAATATAGCATACCTTGTGCTTTAATCATGATGCCAGTTATGTTTGAAATGAACATCTGTGAACTTTGCATATCCAGGAAAACAACCACCCAAAACTTCATGTATTTATCAAGCTATGTATTTTCTCCTGATGCATCAACAATTTCAAAAATCTCTCTTGCTAGTTGGAAGTCATTATTAAAGCCATGGAATCTAAAGGCTGAGAAGCCTGTTGATCTGTATGGTATTGTCATCCAGACTCAACAAAGGAATGGTTTGAAGGAATGCTTTGTCTTGCAGAATCCTGCTATTGATTTTGTCAAGTATACTCACATCAGAAGTTTGCATTTTATATGAAATATACACTTCAGCAATAAAGTAAAATTGTATTAGAATTAAAACACAATTCTCTTATGGAAGAGGCATGCAGGCATATTGATGGAAGCATTTTATTAAAAATAAGAAGAGCAACAGAGCTCTGATATCCAACAAATACACATTTTTATTGATGGAAGTCTCTTAGAATTTTAAACTTTGAAATGAAAATAAGAAAAGAGTAGAAAAGAGTTTAGGTAACTTCATAAACACAAACAGGTTTGGGAAGATGTAAAAAAATAAGCCAAGAATTGAAGGCCCCGTTTAATCACTCCTGGTAATAACAATAATTATAACAGCACACACACCCCCCCTACATTATTAACAAATGAACATTTCTAGTCACAGTTTTGGGGTTACATAGAGAAAAGAAGCAATGATTTAATTAAATCCGTGGTTGTCTTCACTATCTCTACGTCTTCCAGGTGGAGGTTGATATTGCTATTAGTTTGCATATCAAAGATTCAAACAAACAAGTACATTGCTTTAGGTTCAAGTATAATAAGAGAATACCAGTGATATAATCAGCGTCCTATGACTGCACACTGATGAAACAGCAGAAGAAAAAAATCAGGATAAAATGCATATCCATGACTATACATAACTAAACCCATTTAGTGTTTTCAGTTGAAGGTTTTTTTTAGTGTAAACTTCACTGTAAAATGATTTTATTACTTTAATAAAATAATATTTTCCCTCTCCTCAGCACTGGTGAGGCCACACCTGGAGAATTGTGTCCAGTTCTGGGCTCCCCAGTACAAGAGAGATACTGTCTGACTGGTTTGAGTCCAGTGAAGGGCCAGTAAGACAATTAAGGGACTGGAGCATCTCTCCTGTGAGGAAAGGCTGAGAGGGCTGGGACTGTTCAGCATGAGGAAAGGAAAACTCAGGGGGATCTCATCAATGTATCTAAACATCTGGAGGGAGGGTGCAAAGAAGATACAGCCGGGCTCCTTTCAGTGGTGCCCAGTGACAGGACCAGAGGCAATGGGCACAAACTGAAACACAGGAGGTTCCCCCTGAACATCAGGAAACACTTTTTGCCTGTGAGGGTAACGGAGCACTAGCACAGGTTGCCCAGAGAGTTTGTGGAGTCTCCATTCTTGGTGATATTCAAAAGCCATCTGGGCATGGTCCTGAGCAACTGGCTTTAGGTGTCCCTGCTTGAATGGAGGGGTTGCACAAAATGACTCCCAGAGGTCCCTTCCAACCTCAACCATTCTGGGATTCTAGGATTCTGTAAAGAAAATCAGGAACAATATGTAAGTGCATTTGTTCTTTTTAACCTGTATACTTTTTGTCTGGCTCTTTATGATAGCAATCATCTCAGATAATAATACTCCCTTTGTTAGTTCCAGTTCTCCAGAATCTCTGCTCAGATCACCTGTAGCTCTGGCAATAATGCTGGTTGGAATTAGCTGCCTTTGGTACTTCAGACTTGATCACTCATCACAGGCAATGACGTGAGATACATCTGAGCCTTTAGAAACTACAGACACATTTTTCTGCTGGCTGCCTTTGTGTCACTAGATCAATCTACAATATTAGAATGAAGAGACTGGTATTTCCATTTCACATAATATTAAAAAAAAAAGTATTTTGTATTGATTAGTCTCTGCCTTTTTCCCCATGAGTTCAAACAGCTCTTCTAAATTTGATATTCCACAGAATTGCAGTGGAAAGGGATTGATATTTGATTCTCTTATTAATTAAAAGACAGAGTGTTTCCAAGTAGGAGCTTTCCCTTGCTCAGCTTTTCTTTTATTATTTCTGTTGCAGCTGCTCTCTGTGTCATCCTTCTTCCCTGACTGAATCTGCCCACAGCCTGTACAGTTTTGTTTAATACAAGCAGTTTAATCCCTAATGTCCATGTCCCACATAAAAATCTAGCAGTGATGCATTATTATTCTGTCTCACTTTAGGCTTCATGGTGGTAGCAATATGTATAAGCCACCATTTATCATTGAAAAAATTTTTTTTTGCTTTTTATTACTATATTAGAAGCTAAAAACTCTGTTTTGAGCAAACAAAAACAAATGGATATTTTATTTTCTCACCCTTACTGCTGCAGTATCATATGTTAAAAGGCTGGGCAAAATTTGCTTGATTGGAGACATGTTATTGAAGGCCAAAAGTCAATGGACATATAATCAGGAATGTGTACTGGGCATTAGTGTTAGAAAGAAGCCAGAGTCCAAAAAGTTAGGAAAGCCTTGAGGCTTCCATTTAAAGTTTTGCCCTCTCCATATAGAAGATACAAGTAGCCTTTTTTCCTTCATGTTTTAACTTTAATACTCATGACTCTCATTCATAAATCAGGAACAGTTGTGAGGTAGAAGTCTACAGCATGAAACATTTCCACATTTCATATCAATAGTTTTCAAAAAGTGCATACAGAAATACACAGTCCTGATAGTTCTGTGATGAATGCACACTTCATAGAATCATCCAGTTACCCTAAAGTATTTCAAGCAAGGCTTCAACATCTGCTAGGCTTTTTAAACACTAAGCATCTGCTGCTCTGAATTAAAAAAAAATAAAAAGAAAATAAATTTTCTGTATTTTTTTTCTCTTGATTCATATTGAGAATCATATCTGTGATATGACACCCTCTAGCTGTCCACAGTTGGAAGATGAGTAACATAGAATCATAGAATTGTTTAGTTTGGAAAAGAGCCTTAAGATCATTGAGTCCAACTGTTAACCTAGCACTGCCAAGTCCACCACTAAACCATGTCCCTAAGCGCCACATCTGTACATCTTCTAAATACCTCCAGGGATGGGGACTCAACCACTTCCCTGGGCAGCCTGTTCCAATGCTTGATAACCCTTTCAGTGAAGAAATCTTTCCTAATACCCAATCAAACCCTCCCCTGATGCAACTTGAGGCCATTTCCTCTCATCCTATCACTTGTTACATGGGAGAAGAGACCGGCACCACTTTGCTACAACATCCTTTCATGTAGTTGTAGAGGGTGACATTTAAAATAAACAATTTTAAATTATATTGACATGCATTTGGCAGATGAGTTTAAATGCCTCTTCCAAGTGAAAGGAATCAACAGTTTAATCATCTTGTAACCAAGGAAGAAATTCTTCCCATACTCATCTAGAGATGTGCCTCGTGTGACTTTATGACAACATTGATCCTGCAGCCCACTACACTTTAATAGATACTTAAACTAGATTCTTAACACAGTTTTCAAAAAAGTGACATCTCAGACTTAAAATTACAGATGTTGTACAAGCTCCATTCTGAGAATAATGTGTGGAGACATTCTAGAGCTCTCATGCTATTCCTTCCATCGTAGCCTACATCAAACATACAAATTGCATTGGGTAGATTCAGCAAGGCTTTGGTTCATAGTGAAGATAGACAAAAGGCATCTTTGGTGCTGGGATACTGAGAGAGGGTAGACAGCCTATTCTATTTCATCTGGCTGAGACAACATGATAGATCAGAATGCAAAATGTAATCCAGTCTGGATTATTATTTATGGAAGCAAGGAAGGATCTGTTACAAATTCTTCTTTGATCCATGAAGCATAGTTACAGTGTCATTTTCCTCCCCTTTCTTCCCACTTTACACCTCACTGGTGCAGCCCCACCTCAAGTACTGTGTGCAGCTCTGGGTGCCTTAATATGAGAAGGACATCAAACTATTAGAGTGTGCCCAGAGGAGGGTGACCAAGATGGTGAAAGGTCTCAAGGGCAAGACTTATCAGGAGCAGCTGAGGTCACTTGGCTTGTTCAGCTTGGAGAAGAGAAGGCTGAGGAGTGACCTCATCACAGTCAACAACTTCCTCAAGGGGGGCAGTGGAGGGGGCAGGTGTTGATCTCCTTTCTCTGGTGACCAGAGATAGGACATGAGGAAATGGCATGAAGCAGCATCGGGGGAAGTTCATATTGGACATTAGGAAAAGGTTCTTCACTGAGAAGGTGGTTGGTCACTGGAGCAGGCTCCCCAGGGAAGTGGTCATGGCACCAAGCCTGTGAGAGTTCAAGGACCATCTGGATGATGCTTTTAGTCCTATGGTTTAGTTTTAGGTAGTCCTGCGAGGAGCTGTGAGTTGGACTCAATGATCCTTATGGGTGCCTTCCAACTCGAGATGTTCTATGATTCTATGGTTCTATATCTTTCTAGATCTATGTTGCAAGCACTACAGGCTTCCTGCAACACCAGAGACTGGTTTGGCAATACAAGACTATGTTGTTTATTGCTTTCTGTTTAATCTTCATAAAATTAACCAACATTGTTTCAGGCTGCAGTCCAATGAATGTAGTCTGACCACTGGTTTTCATTTACATGGTGGACTGTTTCCCCTGCAGTTAATGTCTCCTCAGGTCTGTCCGCATTGTCCTAAGACAGGACCATATGCACATCGGAGTGAATGAAGCACAGGTCATGCTTCTGGAAGCACAGGGCTCTATGAGTCTCTCCAGTTAGTGAATAAACTGCAGTTTGTGTCCCATCTCTTTTAGTATTCAAACAAACTTCACAGTGATGGTTATTAACTTCTGAACAAATGTCAGATGCTTTTGCAGATGACTTTTTCTACAAGTGACTGTAGAAACTAAGTCTTGACAAAATATTATCATCTTTTCAGTCCTAGCTGATGAATTTAATTAATCTTTTGGCATGAAAATTTATTGAGCCCTGATTCAGAATGGAAAGTAGAGAATACCAGAACTTATCTGTACTTTTTACTTTAAAGTCACCTCCTATCTGTAAATCAGCTCTTCTCAAAACTGTGTGAATATTTATTGCTTTTGGTTTGGCTGCTTTCAACTCTTTCTTTTTTAGCAGTAGATAATCTATGGCAAATTATCCTGGATATACAATAAATTTCCCTTAGTCAGTAGGCATAATATGAAGGATTCCTTCCAATTTGACCTTCACTTTGTGACGGATTGCAGTTCATGACTAAACCTTTTATTTAACAGCTTCTACATTACTTCACAGATAGAGCTAGTTTTGCTGTGACTTGTTAGTAAGTGGGATTATCAAAGAGATTATTTTTGGTGAATGCAAGTAATTCAGAGCTTTTAGTCTTTTAGAATGTTTGGAATTTGGATCATTTCTCTTACAATATTCCACGCCTACTCTTTCTTCTTAATTTTTTGTTATACAGGTGTTAACAACTTTAATGATAATGTACTTCTGCAAGAATAATCTCTTTTCCTGGTGTGGTGGAGGACCTGCTGTTCATCTTCTTCATTGAAGCATTTCACATTTGTGCATCCTCACGTAGCATAATACATTTAATCAGCACTTTGTGAGACCCTTGTCCTTTCAAGTACTTCTTTTTCTTCTGACAGTTGACACTTGCTGCTTCATTTGTTATTGATCCACTTGGAATCTCTCAGTGACTTTCAAAAAGTTTTTCTTTTGTCAGTGTCATTGCTGTTTTGCATCTGACATAAAAGCATCCAACAGCTTCTTCTTTCTATTACATTCTGTAACATTTCTGATGTTAGTGGATCCATAGTGTCTCATCTTCATTTGATCTTTTTTGGCTGTGTTCAGAATTGGAACAAGGCTGTGGATCTTGGAAGCTCTCAGATCCTATGTTGACCCTTGGATTTACTGAAGTTTTATGAATTACACACACCTTCCACGATCGCCTGGTCAGATATAAACTACCTGCATCTTCATTGTTTAGACTGATGAATGTGATATTTATATTTCAAGCCTGAAATAAAGAATACCAGTATTGTAAAGCAGACAAAAAAAAAAATTAAAAAGAAGAAAAAAATCACCAGCATTGTGTGAATAAGAGTAGTGCTGGCAGATGTGCAAATGAAAATGATACTGTGGGATCCAATTTTCATTTTGGAGAATGTCTTTTCAAACTATTTGTGTGGAAAGGTCATTGGATAAAATAGTGGACATAGAGATAAACTGGTCTTATACAAATTTTGCTACCTTTAATGGTACAATTTATTGTCTCAGCTTGTAGACTAAATTGCTTAGTTTACCTTTTTAATGGATAAAAGTCAAAAGAGAGAACAGACTGTGAAGGAGGGAAGAATGTGTACATCAACTGAAATGTTAAAAACCATTTAAAATGTAACTTAATGTACCATTATTGGGCCATCACATCTACATTAAGAATGGAAAGACATAAACATTTTTTCCCATTAGTTTTCACTTAAGAAATAATTTTAATTTAAAAAACCAACTAATAAAACTTACAGGTATATTAGGAACACAGACTCAGATTTCATACAGATAGTTATTGCTCTCCATTTCAATTTTGTATTACTCCAGTTCTGATGAATTTTTACAACTTAGAAGGCCAAAATGTTGTAGAAATTGAAGTCTGATGACATAGTCAAATCAAACTTATCAGGAAATTAACATACAAAACCAAATCTTTTGAACCATGTGATCTTGATGGCCAAAAAGACCAAGTCTTGACCTCTCCGTGTGGAATACAGACTAATTCTCTTAGCAGAATAAACCTAAATGTAATCCAGTATACAATAACTTGATGCATTTTTTTTAACCACTAGAAATACTGCTCTCCAACAAAAGGTCAAAATTTTAAACAATGCCCCAGAATTTGTAAATCTGTCAATAAGGTGTTGGTCCTGTCCCCAGGATTTACTTCATGCTTTACTACATGCCAGTATCCAGAATTACATGCAAATGGATGCAGAGATAAATTTGTGCTGAAAGAGCTTTGGTGCAGCCAGAATTGGTGACAGACTGAAGTTAGGGAAGTCTGGCTGGCTACAGTGAAGAAGTTTCCCCTTTCCTAAAGGAAACTTGTGATTATATTTGCCAGTTGAGAACAATTTACTCTTCTACCATTGAACATGTGACTGAGCAAAGAATAATTACTGGAAAGGTTGACAGAAAATTAATTTCAGGCTTTAAATTCACTTTTATCCTGACATCTGTTTTTAACAGAAAGAAGGAAAGGAGAGTATCATTAATGCAAGGTGGTGGGAAGCTTGATCTGGTAAACTCTCATTTTCATGAAAGATGGAATTGGAAAAGGTAAGGGATATAAGGATAAATGTGAAGATGCTCTCAGACAAACAAGACTAAAACCTCATGAGGTTCAACAGGGCCAAGTGCAAGGTTCTGCACCTGGATCAGGGCAATCCCTCACATCAATACAGGCTGGGGGATGAAAGGATTGAGAGCAGCCCTGCCAAGAGGGACTTGGGGGTACTGGTGGATGAAAAGTTGGACATGAGCCAGCAATGCGCGCTGGCAACTCAGAAGGCCAACTGTACCCTGGGCTGCATCAAGAGAAGCGTGGCCAGCAGGTCAAGGGAGATGATTCTGCCCCTCTACTCTGCTCTGGTGAGACCTCACCTGGAGTACTGCGTCCAGCTCTGGAGCCCTCAGCACAAGGACATGGAAGTGTTGGAGCGGGTCCAGAGGAGGGCCACAAAAATGATCCGAGGGCTGGAGCACCTCTCCTATGAGGACAGGCTGAGAGAGTTGGGCTTGTTCAGCCTGGAGAAGAGAAGGCTGCAGGGAGACCTGATTGCGGCCTTTCAGTACTTAAAGGGGGCCATAGGAAAGATGGGGAAAATCTTTTTAGTAGGGCCAGCAGTGACAAGACAAGGGGTAATGGTTTTAAACTAAACCAGGGTAGGTTTAGACTAGATATAAGGAAGAAATTCTTTACAATGAGGGTAGTGAAACACTGGAACAGGTTGCCCAGAGAGGTAGTGGAGGCCCCGTCCCTGGAAACATTCAAGGCCAGGTTGGACGGGGCTCTGAGCAACCTGATCTAGTTAGCGGTGTCCCTGCTCACTGCAGGGGGGTTGGACTAGATGACCTCTAAGGGTCCCTTCCAACCCAAAACATTCTATGATTCTATGATTCTAAGAGAATGTGGCTTCTTTAACCTCAAAGCATAGTCTGAGAATAGGACAAATCCATACAGAATATGTTGCTCTCTCTAGATGTATTAGGAGGGTATCATGACTGAAGGAGAAATGGTTATCTAAGCTAAGAGGAAATACTGGTGCAAGAACAAGATATTTATAAACCATTTACTTAGACTGAAAATAAAATATATATATTCCTGGCTATGAGAGTGGTCAGATTCTGGAATTGCCTTCCAGTAGAAATAATACAATTCATTTTCTTACATTTATTGTGATAACTAGCTAGGTAAATTCTCATTTGCAGTATAGGTCAGTCCTCCATCAAGCTGCAACAAAATAATACTTGGCAACGTGCTTCCCAGAAATCAGCGTTTTGATTTGCCTAAAAGGGTTGGTTGAAAAACTAAACGTTCTCCCTAGTTATTCCAGGCATGTTATACATTGGATTGTTTTTATTGCAAAACCAAAATAGTCAGAAATGATGAAGGTGTCAGTCACACTGAATTTATTTATGGCTTCTGATAGGCATGTGCAAGCAAATGTCAGTGAAACCTCTTGATCTAAACTCCTAAAAACACTGTAATAAGAAAAATAAATTAATATTATAAATGTTCTGCTCTTCGTAACTGGAGTGCAAACTGAAGCTGTGACTCTTGAACCTCCAGTCTAGAAAAACAGAGAGCTGCAGAAGGAAAACATATTGCAACAGAAAATATTACAACTTGGTAGTTTTGTGGCAGTTATTGCATTTATCCACTTACAAACAAGAAATACTTTGAGTCAACACTTTTCCAAAATATATCATTTTGCCTTTTTATGTCAGGGAGAAAGTAGTAAGGAGTCCATCACTTTGAGCAAAGAGTTTCCAACTCTCTCTCTAAGGCTGGTTACTACTCTTAATACAGAGATATCTCAATCACACCTTCTGCAGGAGCTTATGTAAGAGCACAACAACTGCAGTACACTCACTATATTATTTTTATGCCTATGGGAAGACAAACTGTCCTACAGGAAAAATAAAATGTCACTGGCTGTCCAGAAAGCATTTCTACTGGCTTCTTAACTATAAATTGCAGCAATATCCAAATTGGACTTCACTGCATTGTGCTTCTGAAAATTTTCCCCAACATAACCCTTAGAAATAGGAAATAGTTGCATGGACTAACAGGGGAAGGATAATCTTTTACTTTTCCAAGGTTTGGCTCCTGTTCTTCTTCCTTTCATTGGATTTCCTACTAAATTTCAAGGTGCACTACCTCCTCCTGAACATGGGAAAGAGGGCCACACTGCCTGGACAGAGCAGCAGGCTGTAAGCACCTAGTCTGCAAAAGTTTTTGCAAAAGTGAATATTCAGGAAATGGGTTATCGCATGTAGTGCAATAAAAAGATATTTTTTCTCCATCCTATGTGGTGGGAGGATAGAATCATAGAATAGTATCATAGAATCATTTAGTTTGGAAAAGAGCCTTAAGATCATCGAGTCCAACTGTTAACCTAGCACTGCCAAGTCCACCACTAAACCATGTCCCTAAGCACCACATCTGCACATCTTCTAAATACCTCCAGGGAGGAAGACTCAACTACTGCCCTGGGCAGCCTGTTCCAATATTTGATAACCCTTTCAGTGAAGAAATCTTTCCTAATATCCAATCAAACCCTCCCCTGATGCAACTTGAGGCCATTTCCTCTCATCCTATCACTTGTTACTTGGGAAAAGAGGCTGACACCCACCTAGCTACAAGCTATCAGGTAGTTGCAGAGGGCAATAAGATCTCCCTTCAGCCTCCTTTTCAACAGGCTAAACAACCTCTTTGGACATCATGCAATACAAGATAGATGACACTTCAAGGGGAAGGTGACTTGCATGGGACAGTTTCTGTTGGAACGATCTAGTCTGTGTTAATAAGGTTACCTCTAGATACCCTACCTGTTCAATCTCTTCTGTGCATTGCATTAACAACTAAGGCAATGTCCCTTCTTGTAGCTCCTGTGTTTTGAATAGTCTTCTTCCCTGATTTTGATCTCCTAAATTGCATCTGAGTTCAGCTTATTTGCAATTCCTGTAAACCTCTATTATATTTTTCTCTTCATGCTGATGTTGTAAGAAGGTGGCTTTTCATAACCCTTCTACTGCTTCTCATTGAATTGAAGCTCAAACCCCAGAATTTTCTTCACCTTATTTTATTATGAGGCAAAATGTGCTCAGCAGCTTTCCAGTTAAAATGGTTGTAGTGAGAAGGAGTCATACTAAAGGAGCTATGTGATATCAAGTGTTTTGTGAGAATAAAGGTAAATCATACATGGTAAAAGATGACTGAAACATTGGATCAAAAGGATGTTAGGTTGCCCAGGACATCTTTTTGCCAGTGACTGTTTATGCATTATAGCAAAATGCTATAAAGCCCAATTCATCTCTCCTTAACCTCACTGATCTGCTAAGCCTGTAGCCAGAGCTACACAACAGTCTCTTGCTCTTATGTTTTTTCATGGGATGCTGCAAACAAGACATTAATGTGAGAAGTACAGCGAACAAGAGGATGCTAGCTTGATGAGACTGCTGACAGAGGTAGGAATGTCGAGAATGATCATACATATACTAGATAAAAGTCAACAAAAATGCTGCCTTTGGGGAAAGGGTAAAAAAGGGTGGACTATTTGTTTGGAAGAAGAAAAGTATGGAAAAGGAGAGGAATTTGTAGTCAAGGTTATTCAAGTAAAGGGACCTAGCCTGGGTCCGATGAAACATTTATTGCAGTGCCTGTGGAGTTGTGCTGACAGTGTTTTCATTTGTATGATGCTTGCCATTTTATTGAAAGCTTGCTTTTTATGAGAACTTTTATAAGCTGTGGAGGAGTACTTGAAAGCTCAGGAGACTAGGGAGGGTGACAGAGGCAGAGAGGGTTCTGGGTGGGCTGTCTTTCAGAATAGGTTGTACATATTTAATAACTTGATTATACAGATTGCAGTATAGGACAAGCTCAAGTCTAGCACATGCTTCCATTTTAAAAGCCAATATACATTGAAAATTGTTTAGCAAAACATTTGGTCTATGTGAAAGTGTATGGACAGTGGATTCTGTTGTATTTTGTTAAGCTTGTACTGTAATAAGTAAAAACAATATCCAGGTGTGATTTATTTCCTTAGAAGAATAACCTTTTTTAGTGAACAACATCTTTAGACTGATTAAGAAGGTTTTGTGAGTGCTGGCTTTCTAGAGGCAAGCACGTTGATGTTTGGTTATCCTATTTGATAATGCTTAGCAATGTAGATCAAAGTGTTCCTTCTCACAATAAACATCTAAACATGTGCATTCCAGAATTTCATCAAGTGCACAAAATGGCATCCTTGAAATTACTTGGATAAAACAACAGAACTGCTGTGTACTAAAATGAATTCACCAATGCAATCGATGCAGGACATAAATATACAGCTACCACTGGGAAAAACTTTTCCACAGAGCAGCTACATCATCTTTGACAATTCAGTCCTGATACTCAGAGGAGACTTATAAAATATTTTCAAAAGACAAACCTGGGAACTAAAACTCATAACTTTACCAAATACTTAAAGTCATAGACCCAACACAGACCCACAGAGATATTGTTTTGTCAATGCAATAAATAAATTTGCTTCCTTCTCTTCTGATCCTGAAGTAATTCCTTAATATTTCACATTATTTAGGCAATATTTCTTACTATTCTCCAACACTAGGACCTAATGACCTTAGTCTTGCAGACTGCCTGCTCTGATCCATGTGTGCTTATCAGAACTGGGTCATACCAATTAGCACAGGAGAAATTTAAGAGAAGTTTAGCAGAAACCACTTGTTCTTATGCAGCACCCAATTTGAAAATTTTCTGCTCCTGCTTCCAGTCTGGAGAAAGGACTGTAATTTTTCTAGTTATGTCAACTGGTCTAATAAAAGATATTATTTCTTTAATACAAACTAGTCTCACTCATATCTTTGGACAGTTGTGTCCAAAGTTGTGTCAGTACTACTTGTTATTTCATTGCCTGTTATAAAGTCATAACAATGTTCCTATACACCAAATAGCCCTGTGACCCAATACAGCCATTCATTATCCTGATAATGAGATCATTAATGAATACATAACATAATTACCACCTTCAGAATCTTCTAATCTTTTCATGTTTTTATTTTCTTCTGGCTTGTTTCTTGCTCTGGAAACACCTTTCAACGTTTTGCCATGAAATACCTATAACAAGAATGCAAGCTAACAAAGCCCGTAGGCCTGGTCATGGCAGTGTCTTCAAGAAGCTCAGACCTTTGCTGATGTCTGACTTAGTGCTATACTTTTTAAACTTGTTTAGAAACCCAGTTCTTGAAAAAATAGAGTAGTGAAAAACACAGTACTCTGCCTGCCAGTTTATCATTGACTCTGTCTTATGTGAACATATCTAAGAGCAGTTAGTCCCCTTTTTTCACTTTAGACTTGTAAAAGTATGTCCTATCTTTTCCTTCACTGACTGTTGCTCTGCATCCCAGATTGCTTAATTTATCATGGGTTCCCATTTTCCTGAAACCTCCTTATGGGAAGAGGCCAACATAATAAATTCTTCACTGGTTCAGGGATCTTTGGAAAGAGAGATCATTACAGAATCAGAGCTTTGGGCTGTGAGCTCTTTTACAACAACCTTTTGGTACAGGGACCTCTACAAGGACCTGTACTGAAGGACAGCTTCCCTAGCACAGAACAGCTCAGAGATTTAAATGGTTCTTCCAGTGGCTGCCAGCTTAATGAAAAGATGCTGATTGATAGACGTCTGCCAAGAAAAACATGTAAGAGAGAAGCCCAGCTTTATGAACCTCCAAACACATTAAACAGGCAAATGCAAAGCATGTCTGTGTTTCACAGTCAGAGAGGGCATTTTTCAAAGGGAATAGTGGGTAGAATATTAGTGCTTTGCATCACTGGTGCTGTCAGCCAAGATGATTAGCACTTTGATCTATATGCAATTATGACTACACATTTAATCAAGGGGATTTTCATGCAGAAAGTGTGCTGGAAGTTGGTTCTTTCTATATGCATGTGAGAATGGGAGGCCCTTCTACTAAATTTATTGTACATTAGGGCTTTCCAAGCATCTCTAAAATGATGGTAACTGTTACATAACTCACTCCGAAGTGTGAAACGTAAAGAATGTTACGTCAAGAGGCAGGATAAGGATAATGCAAACTTTCTTATCTTGACTAACTCCTTATTGCTAACCCCCTATATTTTCTTCTCTTAAAAGGCTCCTGAATCTGCTTATATAGCAGTTTCACCGGCTTGGCAGAACTCCGTTTCTTCCTGAAAATCACACAGAGGATTTGTCGGGTGTTTGCTTTTGAGTCCCCATGTTGCTTTTTCTCTGGAAATAGATTAGTCATGAGCAGCTTTATTCTCCAAGTCAGAAGTCATTTAAACATCCTCCTTGCTGCTTGCCAAAGGGTTTTGATTATTGCCTGCCAGAAAAGATTATTCTCTAGTCAGACGGCATTTAGTGTCACCACTCCCCAAAACAGCCCTTTCACTGGGATGGAAAGCACAGGCCTCCATTCCCAAGAACTCTGTAATTCTGTCGCAGTAATAGGCTTGCTGACAGTTGTCAGTTCACCCCATATAAAGGTTGATTGTTGCCCTCCATTTGTGAGCTCACTTGGTGATAACGACTGTTAGGAAAAAGGAGGTTAAGAAAAAGAATAATTTAATTCCATCTAGCAAGACAAATAAACATTCAATAGTAATAACAAGAAGTTAATTAAATTTGTTTAACTAAATATTTAACTATATTTAAACCCTCAAGAAATTGCAGTTAAAAGGTTTTTAAAAAAATGTTTCTGCCCCAATATTAGCTCTATTCACTTCATAGTTCAGGATCTTTCTACAATGGTGTTTTTGAACTGTTCAAAGTAAGGACAATGAATGCCAGCCAGACTCTGCTCTCCAAGCCCATTCCCATAGAGAATGCACCCTGAAGAACTGATCAGAGGTTCTTTTCTCAGCTTGTCAGAGTAGGGGGAATTATTTCAGCAGATCTCTGCCTTGAACATTGATTTTTGGACATGAACTTTCTATAAAGAATGAGTTGTGTTGTAGGTAACAGTAAATTTGCAGACGACACCAAACTGGGTTGTTGATCTGCTTGAGGGGAGGAAGGCTCTGCAGAGAGACCTGGACAGGCTGAATCGATGGGCCGAGGCCAACTGTATGAGGTTCAACAAGGCCAAGTGCCGGGTCCTGCACTTTGGTCACAACAACCCCATGCAGTGCTACAGGCTTGGGGAAGAGTGGCTGGAAAGCTCTCTGGTGGAAAAGGACCTGGGGGTACTGGTTGGCAGCTGGCTGAATATGAGCCAGCAGTGTGCCCAGGTGGCCAAGAAGGCCAACAGCGTCCTGGCTTGTATCAGGAACAGTGTGACCAGCAGGAGCAGGGAAGTGATCGTCCCCCCTGTACTCAGTGCTGGTGAGGCCGCACCTTGACTACGGTGTTCAGTTTTGGGCCCCTCACTACAAGAAAGATGTTGCATTGCTGGAACTTGTCCAGAGGAGAGCAACCAAGCTGGTGAGGGGTCTGGAACACAAGTTCCAAGGAGGCTGTAGTGAGGTGGGGGTCGGCCTCCTCTCCCTGGTAACAGATGATAGGATGAGGGGGAATGGTTTGAAGCTGCGCCAGGGCAGGTTTAGGCTAGACATTAGGAAAAACTTCTTCACCAAAAGGGTTGTTGGACTCTGGAATGGGCTGCCCAGGGAGGTGGTAGAGTCCTCATCACTGCAGGTATTTAAAAGAAGGATAGATGAGGTGCTTAGGGACATGGTTTAGTGGTGGGATGTCAGGGTTAGGTTAAAGGTTGGACTCGATGATCTTAAAGGTCTTTTCCAACCAAAGTGATTCTATGTAGGTGCATTAAAAATTGAGGTAGCTCAAAGGAACTGGAGGCATAGCTAACGCAATACTGGGCATGGGCTATGAAGAAAAGTTTTCTGAAAGCACATTTTTTCGATTATACAAAATGGTTATTGGGGATGGTGCAGTGTCAGTGCCCTGAGTTTCCTCTCTCTTCCTTTGCTGAAACTTGAATGAAACAATCTTTTTTACCACTGGACTTTATCTAGCATGAGAATATCATACAAAAAAGCAGAGAATGGTGAAATGAAACATGACACATATCACTATACAAGAGGACAAGATGTGTGAAGGGTGCAATATCTACCTAATTTGTATGACTCAAGGACCATTTTCAGAGGATCCACTTGTAAAAAGCAACAACTGCTCTTAACATTAGTATGGTAGGTCTTCATAGAATCATAGAATCATAGAATGTTTTGGGTTGGAAGGGACCCCTAGAGGTCATCTAGTCCAACCCCCCCTGGAGTGAGCAGGGACACCGCTAACTAGATCAGGTTGCTCAGAGCCCCATCCAACCTGGCCTTGAATGTTTCCAGGGATGGGGCCTCCACTACCTCTCTGGGCAACCCGTTCCAGTGTTTTACCACCCTCATTGTAAAGAATTTCCTCCTTATATCTAGTCTAAACCTACCCTGGTTTAGTTTAAAACCATTACCCCTTGTCCTGTCACAGCTGGCCCTACTAGAAAGATTTTCCCCCTCTTTCCTATAGGCCCCCTTTAACTACTGAAAGGCCATAATCAGGTCTCCCCGCAGCCTTCTTTTTTCCAGGCTGAACAAGCCCAACTCTCTCAGCCTGTCCTCACAGGAGAGGTGCTCCAGCCCTCGGATCATTTTTGTAGGCCTCCTCTGGACCCACTCCAACAGTTCCATGTCCTTCTTGTGCTGAGGGCTCCAGAGCTGGACACAGGGCTCCTGGTGATGTCTCAAAATTTTAGAAATTTAAAAGAAAATTCAGAGCCCCATCCAACCTGTTCTTTAATATCTTCCTCTGGAGATCTGCAAGGAAAATGACACATAACATAATATTGTTATGTGATTTTATCAGTGAGAATAGTAATTCTTGAAATGGTAAAGTGCAGTTGTGTCATATGACAGATCATGGAAGATCCTGATCTGCTGATTCCCTTTTGCTTTTACAGAAAACTGCCGTGAGAAACCTTGGGAAAAATGCAGTTTTCCATGACAGATATGAAGCCCAAGAAAATTAAGTGCAAGAGCAAAGTATGCAACACAAAACTTTTCTTTAGCACCCTGGTCAAGTGAAGCTGTCCTGCTTTTAGCTAAGGATGCTCAGCTCAGATCTATGCTTTTGATACTCTCTTTTTATGCTGAAATGATATTTTGAAGTCTGCATTGGAAATATATTAAGACATAATGCTTTCTTTTGTTTTAAATTCACATCTTAACTTAATCTGTACTAGCTATCCCATGTAGGCATAAGGTACAGCAAGGTAAGGTAAGATACTGGGTTCTTAACATATCAGCTGATACTTTTAAGTAGAATCTGTTTAATGAATATTAGAGTTGGAGAAGACTGTTTGAATGTGAAGTCTGGCTCTGTGCCTAAGCAGGAATATTGTGTATTATATACTTATCAATGCTTTATCCAGTCTAGCCTCTGTACTGTGAGAAAGGAAGGATAACAGCTAGGGCACACTTACAGTGCTGATGAGAGTGGCTGTTTGTGGATGCTCCTGGCTGTGGAGAGACAACAAAACCTCAGTACGCTAGTTTTATCTACCTTTACAAACTTACTGTGCTTGCATGTGATAACAGGGATTATGGACTAACCTGAGAAACTAAAAGGATCTCAGCTCAACAGCATTAACTCTTTGCCCATGTGTGCAAAGACAACTCAAAGCAGAGTTCCTAATATTGTTCCGATTTCTTCTGGGGAATCCTATGCTATTGGAAAAATACACCTGAAATTAAAGAAGTGACTAATCCAACCTAGACAGTTGTTTTGTGAGGAATGACTTAGTACTTGTCTGACTGGGAAACAGCTATAACCTTTTCTATGAGCACTTCTCCATATGAATGGAATTTGGTAAAATTGACAGAGATGTTCAAAAAGGTTTTACTTTGGTTTTTTATATTTCTGTTGAAAAGAAGGAAATTAAAAAGATTCTTTTACATAAAAGACTAACAGATATTAAATACAAACACCTAGTAATTGAAGATGAACTGTTCCTGTGTTTCTGGCAATGGACCATCATTGCCACTGGCCAGGCTGTGAAACAGTCTGAGGGCAAAACTACCACAGCTTCTGATGAATCTTTCAGGTGGCTTCTCTTCCTTGTTAAGCATCTAGATGAAATAGCTTGGAAGCACTCAGTATACAGCAGCTCTGAAAGCACTCCTGCAAGAGCTGCTACTGCCTAAGCACTTCCAAAAGTCTATTCATAACTTTAGAAGGATTCACAGAAAGACAGGTGGCATAAGGAAAGGGGAAAGAACTGAAGGATCATAGAACATCTTGAGTTGGAAGGCACCCATAAGGATCATTGAGTCCAACTCACGGCTCCTCGCAGGACTACCTAAAACTAAACCATAGGACTAAAAGCACCATCCAGATGGTCCTTGAACTCTCACAGGCTTGGTGCCATGACCACTTCCCTGGGGAGCCTGCTCCAGTGACTGAACACCTTCTCAGGGAAGAATCTTTTCTTAATGTCCAGCCTGAACTTACCCTGATACTGCTTCATGACATTCCCTTGTGTTCTATCTCTGGTCACCAGAGAAAGGAGATCAACACCTGCCCCCTCCACTGCCCCCTTGAGGAAGTTGTTGACTGGGATGAGGTCACTCCTCAGCTTTCTCTTTTCCAAGCTGAACAAGCCAAGTGACCTCAGCTGCTCCTGATAAGTCTTGCCCTTGAGACCTTTCACCATCTTGGTCACCCTCCTCTGGGCACACTCTAATAGTTTGATGTCCTTCTCATATTAAGGCACCCAGAGCTGCACACAGTACTTGAGGTGGGGCCATACCAATGTAGCATAGTGCAGGACAATCCCTTGACTGTCTGGCTATGCTGTGCTTCGTGCACAGGAGCTCTGACTGATAATGAGATTACATCAACCACACTGAAAAACACAGATCATCTCTGGGAAATAACATTATAAATGGAAGGAAGGTATAGCAATAATTCTCACGGACTTAGAGGCAGATGAATCTTTTGAAAAAACTTTAAATCCCAGCTTTCTAGCTGTGGTGACTGAAGTAGCTCTGACTGAAGGTAGCACATACATGACAGAAACAAACTTCCATCATTAATTTCAGGTCCTAGTTACATAAATCTAGATGAGTAATTAGATCAAATGGAATTGTAATTAATTAGATTTTAATTGCATTAATATACCTTTTTATATGACATATTGTCTATGAATTGCATTCAGATAGTACTTGTATTTTAGGAAAAATACCATTAATGATCAATTTACCTTGACAGTTTTAGAAATACCCTTATTATTATGGTTTCCAGTTTGCTTTATAGATTTGAGGTTTATCCTCGGGCCTTGTAAAACTACATAAAGCATAGGCCCTACAACCTGAATGAGCCTTTATGAATTGGTTGGGTCTACCAGTATAGATAGATATACAGATATGAAACCATAAATCAACATTAGGATGATCCAATCTGAGCTCAGATACAACATGCACCTATAGGTTTTTCTTCAATTAATTATGTGATAACTGGGACGCAGCATTTAGAAAAAAAATCTTAAAGTAAAGCTCATTATTCTTTAAGATGGTTTACAGACACTGTCCAGTAATAACAACATTCCTCTTCAAAAGAAGAAATTAACAATGACTTTATTTCATGTGGTAGGAAAAAAAAAAAATCATTGTTTTTCATAATCTTAGTCACACAAAAATTGTCATGAATCAGTGAGAGCCCCAGTTTGAGATGACATTTTCTGTCTCATCCAGACACCTCCATCTGTTTCTCCGTGCTGCCAATACACCTGAAAAAATAGATATCTACAGAACTAGGAAGGTACAGTTGCCAACTGTGATGCTGGTCCATAGTGTATATCTATCACCCTTGAGAAAGAAAATTAACTCTTCTTGGCTTGAGATCTCACTAGTTTTACTCTTGGGAGGCAAAAAGTAAGATTTAGTTGGTTTTTTTGTTTTTATTTTCTTTTTTTAAGAAGCCTTACAGAAGCTACGTATGCCACATGAAGTTCCAGTTTGCCCATGAAATAACACTTCAAAACAATCCTATCGTCATAGGACTGATACTATTTACAGCAAAGTTGATGGTAACCCTCCATTAAGCTCTTGATATAAGTGAAATTATCATTATTTACTTAGTTCTCACAGAATTGGGACCTAAACAAATTCACCGGAAGAAATTATCAAAAAGTGAGGAATTTGTGTCAGAAACATGGCCAGTGTCTAAGGGTCCCAGATTTAACTTTTGTGCAAAGTTGTTAGAAAGAAGACATAGAGGCAATAAGGAAAAAAAAAAATGAAAAAAAAAATAATGTAAATGTTCAGATTTCAGATCAAGGCAAGCCTGCAGCCTTTAACTCAAAAACATTACGACAAATTTTCTCAACATTTTGAAGGAACATTCTCCTCTGTCTCCATTATAAACACACCACTTTAAAAACAAGGCAATATTTCAGGGGCATAAAATAGGACATATAATATAAACTACTTTTAGATTTTGACCCTGGTTCAGGGCTATGCTTAGCATATCTATAAAACAGGTGGCCTAAAAGTGAAGTGCACCCTTCTGAGGGATGGCAGCTCTGTGTTGATGTCTTGTAGAGAAAACACAAGGAGGGTGAATTACATTCATCATCAGGTCTAATGTTTGGGCCGTGCATGTTATTTTTAATTTATTTTTAGGGAATTTCTGCCCAAAAGCTAGGGTCTATTATATGAAATTCATCAAATTTTATGATTGTAATCTTGTGTGAAAGTCTGAGCCAACTAACTACACCTACAGGTGTCTGGGATAAGCAGGCACTTTAAGCAAATCTTCACATAGGAAAAAAAGTTAATAACACAGGTGCCATATGGGCTTTAATTTTGAGCATCCCTGAATGTTTAGGAAGGTTAGATTGCAATTTTACAACATACCCAAAGCAAAAAACCCCTGCACATCTGCACTGTCCCGGAAAGCCAGAAAACAAATTATTGATAATTAATTGCACCTCTGCTTCTATTTTGTTTGAGGAGGGAGAGGAGGAAATAAGCATGTTCAGTTCTTGCAAGGCAGCAGCCTCATTATCTTCTTTCAAAGCCAAGCACACCCATGCAGAAGAGCAGAGCTCTTTGTGCCATTCCTGTCCTGCATATTCACAGAAGGAGATATGGGGCAAATAGCTCCTGATGTTCCAGCTTTAAAGGATGTGTTTGAACAAGACCAAGCAGTGAATGCATAAAGGAAACAGGGACTCTTCTCTTGTCCTAGTCTGTGTAAAGTGTGGTGACAATTCCATCCTTCTCTGCTAAATATCTGAAAAATAAATCTCTACCTGTGTGGAGTTTGGCACACAGCTTTATCTGTGGCTTTTCCACTTCTTTGGACCAGAGAGCAGAAGTAATTCATGTCTTCATATCCATTTTCTCGATGCTTTTCAGATTTTTTGTTTGTTTGTTTGTTTTTTTTTCTCCTGTGGATTTGAACATTTCCTACTATTTCCCTATAATAGTCATTTTTTTTAAAGCATTCAATAAACCAATGATTGTGCAAGTCTCTGCTCATTTTCCCCTGATTTTAATCAGCAAATTAATGTTGTATGAAACTAGGGTAAATTATATAAATCTGCAAATCTGTCTGTGTACAAAATATGTATAGGCCTCAGTGCTGACAGAGTATAAAGAAGGCTTTAAAATCATGCTTTAAGTAAATGGTATTTGCATACTGTGTTAGTGCCATGTGGGTTGTGCTTGCAAAACCAACAAAGGAAATGTATGTTTAACTTCTGATTTTCGAAAAACTAAGTGACTCAATGACCTTTTAAAATAACAATTAAACGTGGGCTTGGGAATTATTATAGATGTCCTTACCACTATGTATAGGCAGAGATGAATGCTATCATTGGCTTTACAGTTTTACGCAGGCATGGCACTAAGGAGATGCTGAAGAGCATGATACTTCTTTGGCACCCACACTACCTTCCCATGGAAGCACTGTGGGAATCGTTCTGGGACACTCCAAAATATGAGGCAACCAGAGCACTTTATGGTAGTCTCAGCAGCCTCTGTGTCTCCTGTTTGTCAGGGGAAATTTGCAGCCACTCTGCCCCTCCTGGGGCTCTGGCTGTGGGCACTCAGGCCAGCTCTGAGGTGGTGTGGCCAGGCCGTGCAAGCAAGAGCTGTGGGAAGCCATGGACTCCCTTCACCCGGGAGCTGAGCTAGAGCTGGGACCCATGACTTCAGCTGCATTACGGATACTTTCGCACCTGGCCATAGACCTTGCTGATGCCTGATTTCTTGGCATGAGCTCAGAGCTGCCTCATCACCTCTGTGGTGGAGACTGGTGGAGGCTGGACTCTGGGCTGCCCGATGCGCCACCCCACCTGCTCCTTGCTCCTTGCTGCACCCCTGTGGGCGAAGGTGCTGCCCCGCCACTTTTCCTGCCAGCCCTGCCTCCTGGCTCACCTTCCCCAAGAAGCAAACCAGTCCTGCCCTGCTGCCTCCAGGCACCATTTGCCTGTTTGATGTTGTTTTGCCGGGGCTCCAGATGGCTCCTGGCAGCACCCCGCCAGGGTAATATAATAAATAGTATCCTGCAGGGTAAACTCAGTGGCTGCTGAGAAGGAGCAGGGGCCAAGCAATGCTGGCTCTCTGGAACGGGCTGACCCCCAGCACCCCCAGCATTAGGGCCCTCATGTATGTATTATGATACCACCTATTGCGTTCAGTTAAAACCAAACATAGTTGCAAGGTCTTTACCTTCTGAAATGTATCTCTTCTGTTTGAAAACACAGTACAATAAACACATCTTTGATACAGGGCTGTGGAGATCAAGCTTACAAAGTGCATCAATTTTCCTATTATAACAGGAGAATGCAACTAAGGAATATGTAAACTCCTCAAGGACAACATTTAATTATGTTGCATACCAAACAGGACACTCACTGTTACTGCATGATAGATGGCAAAGTTGAAGGAGCTCATCTTAGCTCTTATCTCTTAAGCAAATTTAGCACAATGATTGGCAAAGTCCATTGTGTTGCTGGAGAAGATAGCAGATTAAATCATCTTGGATTTGTAAATTAAGCAGCACAAATGTTAAAAACAATAGCTCTATATTATGCTGACTGAAAGGATGTATTTGCTTAGCAATTATGACTTAATCAAATAATGAACAGTAGGTTTCTAAAATAAATGTATACATACAGCAACCTGACAAGCAGAAATTGGCCAGGGAGCAGAAATTGTAAGGGGAACTATCCCACATTTAGTCAGAGTCTCACGATTTAAATGTTAGATAAGGACCTGACACAGTTGCTTTCAAGCAACCTATTGCGCATTAGGTTTGTGGGTTCACAGGCAGTGCAAAATAGGCACAGGGGGAAGAATTCAGCCCACAAAGCATTTGGAGCTCAGATTTTTCCAAAAGCACTCCTAAGCCACGCTTAGATATCACAGACAATATAGTGTCGTTTACTCAATTACTGAATTTTGTTTGGATCAATGATTTAGGAATTGCCTTCTTCTGAAGATATTTTTATAGGACAATAAAATAATTTATGTTCAAATCATCCAAAAGTAACAAATAGATTGATGGTTGTCTCACTAGACTCAAGTGAAAATTCACTTCTGCATATTTTACTTCTGTTGTGGTTTAACCCCAGCCAGCAACTAAGCACCATGCATCTGCTCGTTCACTCCCCCCTGGTGGGATGGGGGAGAGAATCCGAAGAGCAAAAGTGAGAAAACTTGTGGGTTGAGATAAAGACAGTTTAATAGGGAAATAAGACACGCAAGCAAGCAAAGCAAAGCAAGGAATTCATTCACTACTTCCCACGGGCAGGCAGGTGTTCAGCCATCTCCAGGAAAGCAGGGCTCCATCATGCATAACGGTTACTTGGGAAGACAAACACCATCACCCCTTCCTTCTTCTTCCCCCAACTTTACACGCTGAGCATGACATCATATGATCTGGAATACCCCTTTGGTCAGTTGGGGTCAGCTGTCCTGGTTGTCCCCTCTCCCAGCTTCTTGTGCATCCCCAGCCTCCTTGCTGGTGGGGTGGGGTGAGAAGGAGAAAAGGCCTTGACTCTGTGTAAGCCCTGCTCAGCAATAATGAAAACATCCCTGTGTTACCAACACTC
>NW_009258727.1:2755068-2781078 GCF_000687185.1 Egretta garzetta | reverse complement strand
CTCTTTCCAGCACAAATCAAAACACAGCCCCATGCTAGCTACTATGAAGAAAATTAAGTTTATCCCAGCCAACTTATTTTGAATAGGTGGTAAGTACAGTGGTGCTTCAGAGGTATTCAAAGATATGCTCTGGCTTGAAGGCTTTGTTCTGACAACACATATTTGCATCAAAGATCTATTTAATGAACTTTTCACTGTAGTTGACTGTTCAAACTACTTGATCAAACACTTTGTTGCATGTCATTTTTGTCAGCTGCTTAAAAAATAAGACCCTAATTTCCTGGGCAAATATTGCAGAATGTGAATCTTACAGTTAGTCCATGCGATTAGATAGACATATGATTTCTACATTTTCTTTCACAGGTTTATGTAAATTAATACAGAAAACAGCTATAAAGAGATGCAGGCACAGGCTCAACACAAGTCCTGCAGCTATCTGGATGATCACTGCTGCAGAACAACTGATAGAGGGTAGATGAGATCATTTGTTCAAAGTGCATTGTGTTTCCTTCCTAAGCTACTTGTTTTTATTATAGCATTTTTTTTTTTGTCTGTAAAAATACACTTCTAATATTTTTAATTAAACTTCTATGGGAATTTTTTTAATTTTTTTTTTGCCTCTCCCTGTAAGAATGGACATCTTTCCCGTTTGGTAATGAGAAGAAATTGGAGTCTTCTGTGCCATTTGATTTATATGAGATTCTCTATGAGGTTGTAGCATTACAGGGGCTATGATAGAGGCACAAAGACCTATTCATTGTATTCCCATGCAGTAAAAAAGCAATTGCATACATATTCATTGCTTTGTATTTTTTATGTAAGAGGAAAAATTCCATTTGCCACCCTCACTGCAGTTTACATTCCCTGGTTTATGTTCTCCATTTTTAAGCGAATAGTGAAAGTAACATGCCAACAGTATAACACTGCATAGATCGAAATGAAATTATGCTGCCTAAACTAAACTAATGTAAAGAAGAATGTTTAGAAATAGAAAAGCACTGCTATTCCCTCCTCCCTCAAGTGATTCATGCTGACATGGTAACATCAGCTGAATCGAAGGGGAAGATTTTCTGCAGGCTCCTCAGAGCACACTGTTTTTCAATTTTTGAAATGTTCACAGGTCTGACATGGTTGTCCCCCTGAGTTTCCTGGTAGCTATGTTACTACAGAGACAACGAGGATTTTACACAATGTTTAATACAGAGCTCAGAGAACTGCTGTGTGGCTGTGCTATATTTAGAGGAAGGGTTCACTTAAAACTAATATCTGCAACAGAAGCCCTGAAGCATTAGATGGCTTGAAGGTCTCCTAAGAATGGACTTTGACTCAGCATAAGGAAACCTGATAATCCATAGAGTCCCAAAATAATCACAAACAAAATACTCTTTATGTTATTGACAAAGTACTTCTAAAAAAAATCCAGCTGCTCCATGTATGTTCTTCAGCTGCCTCAGGAAAAGAACCAGACTCAAAAAAAAAAAAAAGAAATTAGGACATTTAGTGTGATTTAGGTGGAAGATTGGCACCAAAGGCCAAAATTAATTACCTCCCTTAAAACTCTGCTTTGCACCTAGCAGAATTCAATAGGCCTCTGACATTTTATTAACTGAACTTCAAAGTTCAGTCCCCTGCTCAAAAGCATCACCCAGTTCCTTTGCTTGATCAGATGGTCTGTAACATTCCTCCATGATGTCTTTGACAAAATAACTAGTTATTGAAGCAAGGACCAGGAAACAGCCTGGCTACCATGCTCCCTTGTGAATGTTCTTCCTCTCTCTCTTTAGCCCAATGAATCTTGCTGCCTTTTTTGCACCATGACATAGCATTAAGAGGGAAGGTAGAAAGTGCCCTTCATTAATTTAAATTACTTGTAGCACAGTATTAAGGATGTCTTTCTAGAATGATGTTGGTTATAGAGCACCCTCAGCAGAGCTGGTTCTCCCCCTTCCCTGGCAAGACTTTAGTAGGCTCATTTCTGAAAGAGTAGTTTTCTCTCTAGCCTTGTCCTCAAAAGAAAGCAGTTGTCATAACTGTGTTTTTAAAGCGGGCCAATCCCTCTCTGGTGTCTTAGGGATGCTCTGAGAAGATCTCTCCTTCTGATAGATCCTTGTTGGACACTGACCCAGTCTAGGCACTGAGCTTAGCTGTGTCACAGTTAGTGAAGTCTGGCCACATAATAAAGGGGAACTCTAGCCACTAGAGAGACTTGGAATTAAAAAATGAAATAAAACATGTGTTTATTGAATCAAGACTAAGCAGCTGTCATTTCGGAGGAGGAAAGGCAGAGGAGTTCAAGTTGCAGTTTGGCATCTGGTGCATGCCTCTGCCATAAGAGCATCTGTCCTGTTTCTGTATTTTATTCAAAAGCTCTTTCCACACGACAGAGTTTCAGCAACCACAATTGCATCCACACTCCATCCCCAGCACAAATCCAATGCCAGGAGAAGCTTTTCTGCCTTTTTATAACTCTGACAGGAACGAAGAAAACAACCAACCAGAAGTTCACGGGAGCTTTGGGAACAGCATGAGGTCAGTTTGGTGGGGTGAACTTTTCATACCCTCAATCAATATAGTTGGGCTGGCAAAAGCTCTGCGGCATGGCCTCCCTCTGTGCTCTCGATAAGCAAGATGATCTGAGCAGTGGCTCAGGACACAAAGCCGCAAGTACTGAATGGACACAAGGAAGAATAGTAAAGTTTTTATAAAAATATTAAAGGAAAGTAAGATTAAGGGAAGAGCTGGCCATAGTGGGGAGTAATTCTGGTCATGCTTAAGCGCTTAACATACAGTGTTGTCCTGAGCACTACATCTAAGAGCCAAGTGGAAAAGGCAGGAATTCATGCTGTCTTTCTGCCTCCGGGCAAACAGGATTTAAGAAATCAGTGAAACTCAAATGGAAGAAAAATCCATTTCGTGGTGTCAGCTACATGCACCAGAGAGTAGGAAGGGCAGAGAGAAAGATAGAAATCGAGCCTGACAGTTTGAAAATGTATTTGGGACAAGCAGGCAGTTTGAGGAGAACTAAATGTTATCTTTAGCAAGGATGGCTGTGCAAGCTAAGCCTGAGCAGTCATTCCCAAACAGCAATCCATTAGTTGCCCCACCATCATGGACAGATACGTGCATACACACACACAAGCATACACGTACACACACTTTGACGGTGAACGTGAAAATAAATCACAGCAGGGGGTTGAAAACTGCCAGATCACCCTAAATCCTGCAGATGTTCAAGCACAGGTCCAAACTCTGAATTTTCATGATTGGAACAATGGTCATGGCCAGCAGTCCTGACATCTGTGTTCTTTCATGCTACAGGGGGAGAAGAAGATACTGCATCTGAGCAATGTGACTGAGACAAATAAGAAGTGACATGCTCTAGAGAATGTATGAATGTATAGAGGAGGTCATCTGAGCGCTCCCGCTTATCGTTCCTCAGAGCTTCACCCTCAAGAAAATTGGCTGACCCCATATTCAAAAGTGGTGAAAGGAATGTGCTTATATACAGCACCACTAATCTGGCTTTGAAGCAGAGTACAATGGGACTTCAAATGCTATTGTAAGAATAAAAAAAATTAAATAACCCAGGAGCCAGCTTAAAATGTCTGGTAAATTCAAACCTTTATGCTCCTTTGTGCTTTATATCTCACTTACTAATTGCCTGGGTTTAAAAAGAAACTCCCCTATATATATGTTGTAGTATTGTTATATTATTATACTCTTATAATACTCTTATATTATTATACTCTTATTCATTATAATTACAAATACTTATTACTACAATACTTATACAAGGAAGTTATACATGTATCCTTAGCATCTAGGACAGGCTGGATATGCTATTCACATGAATTTGCATGCCTTTTCCTGCATTTGTTCCTCATTTCTGCTGTACACAAGACGAGATTTTTTACAAATTAAAAAACAATAGTAGAAAATGAGTACCCAAACTGACTAAGTTCTGTACTTCAGGTACAAAACTACACCATTTTCATTCAAATGTTCAAAATTACATAATTACATTCCTGTGCTTTACAGTTGTCTTTCTGTTTTTTCCCTTGTCTTTTCCCTTTTATATTTTCTTTGGGTTTTTTCCCTCTCTTCTTTCTTTCCTTTCTTATTCTCTTTCTTTTTTTTTTTTCTCCTTTTCTCATATTTTCCCTTTCCTTTCCTTTCATTTTTTTTCTTTGACATCTAGCAGATATTGGTAAATTTCAAGGAACAGTTCCAGTGTCATATTATTATATTTAAGGATTTACCTCCTACAACATGCAAATATTACTTTCATGCTATGAAATTTGCACTTTTTGTACCCTTAAATGACAAAACTTCATTAAACATGATTCTGCAAATGTTGCTCAGCTTATCCCAAAGCCAAGAACAAGGCTGGGCATATACTTAAAATTGACAAAACTAACGAGGTCATACATAGAAGCATTAACCTTCTTTGATTTTACGATTCTTTGATTCTCCTTCTCTATGAAAAGAGCATAGCAAGATTCAAAATGCTATCTGAATATTAACAAATTTATTAGTTGTCTCTGGAGATAAATTAGATTTTTTAAAAAATAAGGGTTACTGTCAGGAATGAAGGTTTAAGTGAAAAAAATCTGCAATACTGCACATGAGCTTGGGAAATGCTGAACATTGGATGCCTGACCCAGTTGCACACATTCACTGTCTCCATCTAATCATGATTCAGAAGATTAGGGCCCTTTAATAGCAACTGAAACAGAAAGTATTTGTGGCCACACTTGACCATGAAGTTCAGTGGTCAATACACTTGTGTGGGGAATTTGGCTTTCATTAGTCTGACCTCAACCTCTTCTCAGTGAAAATCTGGCTTGAGAAATGAGGACTTCTTTGGTTAGAGAAGGTCTCTACGCCATCCAAATGTAACCTCTACAGTCTGGACCAGAGTACCAGGGCATCACTAGCCCCCATGGTTGAATTTTGTGTGACTTGGTTTTAAGTTAAGCGACCAATAGCTTTGCTCTCAACCCAAGCTATGCCAACAGTCTGGCAATTAAAACAGTCTCCAAGGAAATGCAAAAATGGGTTTGGAAACCAAATACTCAGAAGAAACTAGATGCCAGTGCTCTTCCTTCCTGAATTACAACACCCATAACCCGTAAAAGTTGGTGTCGCTTCTTCCACCCGTCCTTTGTGTTAGAATGAAAAGCTGTCTCCACCAGTAAATACGATATACTTGCAATCCTGTTGCTGCTGCTGGCTTACAGAGAATGGCCTGCTGCCGCACCGCTAAATGCTCTCACCGTCCACAACAGGGTCACATCCGAATTAACCTTTGAAAATGATCTACTGATTGTGTCAATGCTCAAACTATGCCCAGAACTTGTTGGTTGGGGACATGGAAGGGGTAGGGAGCAGGAGGCAGCAATTAGCACTGGCCAAAACTGTGCCAGGCCCATCCTAAGACATTAACAGCAGAGGTAATCAAGCTGCAGCACCTAGTAATGCTTCCTAATATAGTTTGTTTTACTTACACAGCACAGCCTCTGAGGGCAATTTGGAAATGGGAGATTTCAGTTTCTCTCCGTCATTGTTGGACTAGATGATCTTCTGAGGTCCCTTCCAACCCTTGCCATTCTGTGATTCTGTGATTCTGTGTGATCTAGAGAGGGTGCAGGGAAATGAGGCTTAGGGAAGTGCCTAAAAGGAGGAATTATGAACCCAGGCTTGGCTGCCTACTTCGAGATGGGGACAGCACACTAGGACATTACAGAACATATGGGGGATTATAAGATTAAATATGTAAGAAATTTTGCTGACCCAGGCTGCAGATTTTTTACTTGTGTGTATAGAGTGGCCCAAGTCCTGACAAGCCCAAGCACACTGCACAATTGGGTTCAGTTCATGACTGTGCTTTGTCAGATTCAGAAACTATCTTCTACTTGTGATTGGTTTTGGCAGATGTTTTCTGAAAACTCTGTCGCATGCCCAACATGTCAACCCTGCTGGCAGGTACTGGTCTCTCTTTGAGACAGGTTTTGCAGATCTTTGTGCCAAAGCAGTCAGGCTGCAGTCCTGTGATACACCTCAGGGGAGCCGCAGGTAGGATGCTTTCCTCACCAGTCTTATCCATTTATTATACTAGACAAATGGATTAACTCACTCTGAAATACTAAAGGTCTCCTTGGGTAGCAAATTGCCCTTAACTTCACTGGTTTCTATGAGAACTGACATTGCTCAGTATCTCTCTGGGTTCGCCCCGAACCTTGCAGTACTATGTCCTAAAGAATCATCATGGGTGTGAATTGAACGTCAACAAAGTAAGGCCCGAGACGTTACGAAACTTCTATCATAGATACATCTTTTAAAGGTGTTACAGAAAAAAATGCAATCCATTACAATATGTGAGGGAAAATTAGACACCTTGTCTTGACATTCACACCCATTAGAAAGATCAAATTCGGGAAGAACAAATCTGTAGCTGATGTTAAGTTAGTTATGAGCATTTTGTTAACAACTGAGTGAATGACCTTCAAATCCAAAGTCAGGGAAAACAGAAGAACACGTGTTATTATTAGGGACCGCACATGTGACTGTGATATAAGAATTGCCAGAAAAAAAAAAAAAACAAACCCAAACTTAGAAGAACTAAAGTTTCAGACAACAGCAATCATGAGAACTACCTATGGCTAAAATTTGCTTTTAGATACACTCACACTTGAAAAATACTGTCTGCATCAATCAACAGGGAAATTTAATTTATTATCATGAAAACAAACCACTCCAAAGCCATATTAATATTAATAACAATAATAATAATAATAATAATAATAATAATAATAATGAAAAGTCTTAATTAAATAATATTATCTTCAGTCCTGGGAAAGAATGCAATACCACGTAACATTCTGAGTTAGCTCTAGTTCAGAATTTAAAGAATAGGCATTTACTAACTCATTTTGCATTTTAAATCAGTGACTATTTTAATTAAAACAGCCAAAGAAATAGGGAACTGACTGAATTTTACTTTGGTTTTAGAAAATAACAGTTGCAATTCAGCAAATATGATGAAAAAGAATCCATTATTAAAATATTTTCCCCTTTCTATCCTTATCTCCCACTAGTGGATTGTGCTGGCTTGTGCTTTTATGTATTCATTCATTCCTGTAAGCTTGGACCATTGTTTGCTTAGCAGCAGGGATCACTTAGACTAACCTGAGCTTAGCCATGCCCTGGCTTTCTAGATAATTTCTGCAGAGATAAGCCTGTAGTTTGACACTGCTTCCCCCATACAGACAGGTAGCTCAGCTATATAGCTGAGCACATACTAAAAATTTAACCACAGCAAGTGGTTATCTATACTAATGACCTCAGAGTAAGACAATATGCCTTCCTTCCTTCCTTTTTTTTTTTTTTTTTTTTTTTTGTTAATAATTTAGGGTTTTTTTTAATCATGTTTTCAGTATCATGACACAGATTACACCTATCTAGCTAACTCTCTTTTCACACACACACCCCCCCACTCCCCCAAATGTGGTGTCATTCATACTGACTATCGTGAGCAGTTTTTGGCTTGTTACCCCCCAAACTGTGCTTGGATATTGTCTGGAGGGATGTTAGGTGGCAGGCATCAAAACTGTGACAAGCAGCGTGCCAAAAGTTAAACAGCGCAGATGACTACATGCCACTGCTCAAGCTGTGGGTGGTATGGTTAACAGTGTATGTATAGTTAGCTAAACACAGAGAACTCTCATAATTCCAGGTCACAACCCCTTCATAACAGAGGTCTCACGATGAAACCGTTCTAGATTAGCTTTGGTATAAATGCAATATAAAAGACTGGAGATGAAGACTGTGGTTGTCTATCTACTGCTGCATGATCTAGCCTTCCATCCAGGTCTGTAATTACCCAGCGCTGCAGCTCCTGTGTGTTTGGGTTTTTCTTGTGCGAAAATCCAAGAATGGCAAGGTCGTTTTACAACACAGACAGATGCAGCTGGAGTGCGTACTCAGGCCTAGAATCTGGGAAGTACTCTGGTCCGTCAGAGGCAACACAGACCTACTGACATTACAGTAATTTCTAGTATAATAAGCTAATACTTCAAGCACAGAATGCGAAAAAAAGAGGGGGAGGGAAGGTTTTTAAATACAGAAGCTAGTTCTTGATGCATTTTTTCAAAACCTTGGGATGTTTGTCTGTGGTCACCCAGATATTCCTGAAGTCCATGAATAGGAGTACATGTAAGCCTATGGATCTGCTTTTGTTTTGGCCTCTGCAACATTTCAGTCGGACAGAAGTGAATTTGGGCAAATCTCTCCTGTAATATTTACATGACCATGTCCAGTAAAAGGAGACAAAACTAAACAGGCAAGTATCTTTCTTCTTCTCCTTATTTCTTGTCTTAGCTCATTATCAACAGCCAAGCATGGAGATATTCTTACGCCAGTCTCTGCTTTGCAGGATAGTTCATGTACTTACACTTTTTGTGCTCTGCTTAAAAACCAAAACTCACCAAATATTCTCCCAGTAATTTCTCTCTACTTCTGACTTGACAGAGAGTGGTCTACATAGCAAGGTCTCATATTACTATGTTTTTATTCCTTTTACAAAGTAAAACAGGCCACTTATTAGTGTAGTCTGAAGATTTATAAATAATACAATGATCGCTTGAGGAAGTTCCTTATTTATTATCTAATAATCATATTCAGGTTAATCTCAGAGGCCAAAAGCCTCACAGTTTATTAGAGCAGGATAGGATTATTACTGCTAAATTATCTAGAAGCAACCTCAAGCTATTATTAGGATGAAATTTTAATTAAATATTCAATTTTAAATGACATTAAAAAGACTTTCAAAAAACGAGCCATCAGATTAGGAAGGAAAAAAAGTAAAACTATGATTAAACTCTAGTTCTTTTTTTTTCTTCTTTTTTTTTGTTCTCATCCTATTTTCTTCACATTCTCTGTATTTATTTTCCTTTGCTTTCCCTCTCTTTCTTCCATTCTCATTTCTCTACTCCTCAACTTCAGCTGAGCCCTTTCTGTCCCAGAAAAGTGTAACAGACTCAGAAAGGGATATTCATGTAACATACTTTGTTCTAAACCTCCTCCTGAAGCTGTCTGCTTTCACTAGTAACTGCAAAGAATCCAGGCAACGAGATGTTTTAATCTCTTCCTAACACTGTTTTCAGATATGTAAAATGAAAATGATGTGAATATTCCTTCATTATTTATCAGCTGAGATGGGACATAAATTTCCATAAAGGAAATTTATAAATTATAAAGGACATAAAGGATTTCCAAATGAGATGAAATACTGCCAACAAAGGAATGTTGTTTTGCCAAGCATTGGTCATCTGTAGATCTTGCAGTACTGTATAGAGGAGAATCGGTATTTTTAGTCTCAGATGTCAGGCAAAAGCCTGAGGCATGAAGTGGAAAACAGCTTTCCAAAAGCCATGCTGAAGACCTGTGCCAGAGTCAAGAATAGGGTATTTAACTCTAAATCATCAGGCTCACGTACCCATGTACTATATCCAACAGCTTCTCCTACCAAAGCAGTATCATAGCTACCTTGCTCGGTAGAAAGGCTTAAAAAAAGCTTAAAGAAGGCTCATGTGAGTTTGTAAACGTTTTGAAGTATGTGTCCACCAGCATACACAGGTATGTCTATGTGTGTTATTTATTATTACATATTTTTCCCCCTTGCCTACTATTTTGACTATTCTAGCTGAAAGGAGATGAGAGCTCAGGAGATGCCTTAACGTTGTGAACACAGAGGATACAGCTGAGCAATTAGACATTTCACAGCATAGGTATGAGATACTATGTAGATGCGCTATGCAACGAAGGCACTACAGTGAAACACCCCCTCCATCCCCACAAACTACATTACTTAAGGAAAAAAGGGTATAGGTGTGCAACAGTATCTGTACAGCATTTCTGTGTTTGATTGTCCCAGACAATTCAATATTGATGGTGCACTTAAACAGGAATAAATACAGTTTATTTCTGTAACGGACTATATTTGTGTTTTGAATGTTTATTTGCCTTTTTGCTATTTTTCAAGCTTTAATCATGTGTAATGATGCACTCATTTGCAAGGCTCTGCTAAAGTCAGTACTTATTCCCTTTTCTGCATTCTATTAAAGGAAAAAATACTAACTGATCTCTTGAAATATTTTCTTTGAGAAAAAATCTGTATGTTTTGCAAGTGGAATTACATTAACTTAGCGTCCCAAACATTTTTAATGGCCTGAATTTTGTCTGAACTACTAAAAAGCTCCTGTTATTTATACCATGGATACTCTTGCTTATTTGGATGAAAAATTATAAACTAGTCATATGGTTTTTTTGATGACATAAATTAATAGGGAAAAAGAGGAATTTAAATCATTCACCAAATATTTTCTAAATATGAGACAAAAATATATAAGTTGATGGAATCTTAGCAAAACATTATGTAAAATGCTCTAGGTACTACATAATTTTATAATAAATGCTGCCGATATTCCACTTAACCAGAGAAATTTAATACAATGTTGCTGCATTAACTGCTGAATAGATTGCTGAGATTTATACAGACTAAAGTTTGAGATATTAATTGATTGTCAGTTAGCAGAAAGGAATTAAAAAATAAAAATGTTACTGCAATCATCCTAGGAACGGTGGTTATGAGCATTTGTTCTTGATCCTAGTTGCCTTACAGTTTGCATGTATTGGTGTGTTGCATTGGTTTCCATTCCACTTTCTGTACCTTCCTGTCCTATGTCAGTTATATAGCCATTGGTGGTGGTGGCCTCATTTTGTCTGGGGGCACCTGCAGGAACTGTTCTGGAAGAGGGTATAAGAGCAGCCACCTCCCAGCTGCCCTCTCAGGGAGGCCTCAGGTTTCCTCCTCTCACACCCTTGGACAAGTGCAGAACTGGCATGTCCTGGGAGCTCTGGAGTTGTTGAATATGTGCAGGTTACTTGGTGATGCCCAAGCATGGTTGTTCTCCTGAGCACCAGTCACCCTGGCCAGGGGCAATAGTTTGGCCCTGCACACATGCATTGCATTTGATGCTTCCAAACATACATTGTTTTCTTGCTCCTCCACTGAATGGCTACTCTGCATATGTTCTGTGAGCCAAATGCTTCCAACAGGTAGCCAATCTATGCTCCTGTACAGGTTCACTGTTTCACATGTGTGCCATTAACATTGGTATTTCTATGAAGCCACAGCAGCTCTGTGCACGTGCATACCTGCGGTATGCAGGTCTCTGTGAAGACAGGAGGCAATAAACCTATTAATGTTTCTGGAACAGAAAATTGCAGAGATTTCACTCTTTACCCTCAGGCACTACGGTCCTAAAATACCGTGATTACTAATAATTATAAACAGTAATGAGTTGGCAGTAACAACTTCAATACTTTAGTTACAAATTGAGCTACATCTCCAGACTAAGCTTCATCTGGACACAGTAACAAAACCAATAGAGCTTGTGAAACCATCACAATTATTTAAACACATTTAAAACAAGAGAAAGTAAACTGAAGCAGTTGGCTATAATTAGGATAAAAGGCTGTAAGAAAAGGCTAAATAAAAGGCTGTAAGAAATACAAAGAATTAAATGAATCTGTGTCTATATAAAAAGCATACGTGAATTAGTATCTATGGGTGCATAAAGCCACTCTGTATTTACATCTTAAAAAATGATTCATTTAAAAGCTCAATGAGCAAAATCATTTATGACTACCGCATACAACCAATAATTGTCTTCTCAAGGCATGTAAGGAAGAGTAACACACTAAGGACATTTAAAAACACAGTGCTCAATGACCAAGTCATTCAGTTCATCATAATCTATGCTAGGAAGGAGGAAACGTACTCGGAAATGCCAGAAAGGCTTGCCCCTTCATATGAACTGCTCCTGTCCTTGCGCGATAGTTCTGACAGCAACAAGCAATCCACACTGAAATCATCCATTTAGCGATCTGAGCAAAGGCGGCGCAAAAGGAAATGGAAGTAGTCACGTGAAATCGTGCTCCTTCCAAACTCTGTCAACCACAAACTTCTAAGGAGCTTTTCCCAGTTCTCCTCATGCTTAGCCTAACCCAAAAATTCAGTTATCTTTTATTTTCTATTACTGTCTTGGTTTGTGATTGCTGCTTCTCTCCCCATGACACAAGCCTCGGCTGAACCCAGCTAACTCTGAATTCCTGAGTACGTGCACTCAATAAATTCCCCAACCATTGCTATTTTCATGAAGGGAACACTGGCTAGAGCGTAGCAGAACTTCTCACTATACTTGCTGTTCGTTCATTTTTCTGACAGTTCACGTCTCAACCTTACCCTGCTCCCTTTAATCTGCTTCCTCAGATCCTCTCCACCCAGACTCTGACAGAGTTTCTGAATTTCACTGTACAATTTCTTGTCCATAATGTGTTTATTTGATTTGCCATCTTGTGAGCTAGTCTTGTTCATGCATTAAACGCTGTCTGAGGAAGCAGGAAGGACCCACATGCAGAGTTTTGCTCATACTGGCAGGTTACTATCTAACCAGAAATTTCAAAAAAAGCAAACTATACTTCGGCTTTAAGCCAGTGGCAGTTCAGGGTCATTTTTCATCCCGCACTTGAAATTGGATTTGTCATGACAGCAAAGTGCTAGAGTACAACCCTTTAGTTTATATACTGCACCCATAGGACTTAGTTTTGTAGCTATTTGCCTGAGTACATGCTACAGTCCAGTGCTGAGGTTACCTTCCCTGCCCGCATACCACTCCTTGGCTTATACATTGCTGAATGCTCCTTTTCCATCAAAGAAAGGGGAAGCTGTTGAGTTTTTCTCAGAGACCTACTCTTTCACTCCAGCAGCCACTCCCTTTCACTTCACACTGCAGTAATCTTAGCTATGAGAAAATTTAGAAAATCTTAAGTATGGGTTAAAACTGCAAAGTAAGCAGGAGGCAGCAAGAGTGGGAAATGGGCAGTGAGACAAGAGGGGAACCATGGAAAGGAGAGGTGTTGTCAGCCCTCCCCTGCGGACTACAGGAGCAGGGCATGAAGCAGAAAAGTAAGAAAAAGGGAAGTTCTTCGGTCACCTCAGATAGCAACTGCAGCTCTGGAAGAAGCAGTTCTGAGACAACCCTCTTCTCACGTGATCAGGACGCGCAATATTCCCTGAGGCCCTCTGGGCCCCTCATTTCTCTCTGGCCTAAAGGAACTCCACTATTTACTTGCCATCCCTCTCAGCAGCCCAGTTGGTATAGTTCTAGTATCTGCTGATGAAAGAATTCTTCTGCTAGTATCTTTTTTTCAAGTTTAGGAAAAAAAAAATTGTATTGGTTAGACAACCTTTATTCTTGTGCAGCTGCATCTAAAGCTGAGTTTTAACTGCTTTAAATACAAAGCACAAACATCAGACGCCTCCAGACAAAAGCTCTGCCTGAGATTTTTAGCTTATGAAGACAGCTTATGTTTTAGCAGCATCTAGATAAGCATGTGACAGTGACAGGGTACCCATTGTGCTCTGCACACAAATCATCATAAGCAACAGTCTTGGCCTGAAAAAAATACCTTTGACAACTGAATAAATCAGACAGCTGGATCATAATAGATAAGGAATATTACTTCTGTTTTACACACGGGGGACTAAGGCAATTGTCTGAGGCCGGCAAGTTTCTGTAACACAGCTGGGAACTGAATCTTGTATCTTGAGTCCCATCCAAATAAAATAAAAAAAATAAAAAAAAAAATCAGCCTTCCTCTGAGAATCTTACCAAGAGACATTACGTAGTTATTTTTCTGCATCTGTGGTACAAAACCCCATACAAATGCAAAAGTGGAGAGAGAGGAGGAAAGGCTTATGGGAAACATTTATGAATAGCATAATATCTCTATATGAATTTGGGTTAATAATGGGAAAAAATAATCAGAACTAAGCTCAGAAGTTTACACATATCTTACACTAACACATCTCCAGTAGTGTTAGATTCACCTTGCATTTTGACATTACACTATATCCTTGGCAATTCTGGCAGAGAGGGCATCTCCCATTTCCCTCCGCCAATTGCTTCTATCCCATCTGCTCTACAGATCCCTCAACTCCAGATCGGCTGCTCTGCCCTCCTTGTTAACAGAGTTTTCCCCGTTCCCTCTGGAGGAGTGCCTTCTCCCCACCTCAGCTGTTTTCCATGTGACAAACTTCATGTGGGTGTGCGTTGGCTTCCAGAGTACATGCCCCAAATACATTCAATTCTTCCTCCTGCTTCTTGTGGCAGTGAGCTGCAAGTTGATGATTTAGCAGGGCTGTTCAGCACAGGCTACATCTTTCCATCCAGTACCCTGTAGCTTGCAGAGGAAGTTAGGTACGGGAAAAAAAAGTGCCTGGCTTTGGTTTAGTAGCGTTAGTGCTTGCAGACGGATGATGACATTTGAGTTTTGTTCTGCTGACTTTAAGTTCGATTTCAAAATACTGAATTTACTATATGCTGTCTCTAATCTGGATGTCACTTCCTTATCGAGGCTGCTCTTGTAATGGTGCTGGCTCAGGTAAGGCAGATATTGGATCATTACTCTGTCATGTGGATCTGTGGACTGACACCTTTGAACCTGTTACTTTTGCTAGGTGGTGTGTCTTCATTTATACCTCCTCAGGGCTTTGTATAATACCAGTGACATCAACAAGCAGTAAATGCAAAAAAACCTGAGCATGCTGTTGTTACATGGAAGAAGAGCTTAAAAACGGAGATTTTAGGATTTCAGATTTTACTGTACTTTAAAAACAGATGAATATTGCATCTAGCCAACTCTAGATTTTTTCTCACTAGAAAGCATTGGCATTAAAAATATGGTTTAAAGAAGTAAAATAAACATTTATTCAAATTCTCTTTATTTGTTCTGATTTAAAATGCTTTTTGGCTGTTGCTGCCACACTTTTATGTACACAGCATGTTAAGTATTCATAACACCCAGCTATATATGTTGGCTTCTCTGTTCTTTTAGACTAGAAAATCTGTTTAGGGCCTAAACTAAAGCTCAAAAATCACAGTTAGACCCTAGTATTCTAATGCACTGTACATGCTACAGGTTAATATTTTATAAAATCTCAACTAAAAGAGTGATTGGGGGTGGAGGGTTAAGCACACAACTTCTGTATCATATGACAGCCTTATTTTGTAGGTTTCAATGGCCAGCAGAAGAACAAAAATTCATATATTTTGCATTCACTGCTTGTTCACTTTCTTCTCAGAGGTTTATTAACTAAAGGCTGACTATTGGCAGAGGAAAAAGCTTTTACAATCACACTAAGGATGAACATTTTGCAAGCTAGCTCTGAGGTTTTTTATGTATTTCAATTAGTCTTACAATTCAAAATTCTTATCTATTTTTTGATCAATACAGACTTGGTATAGAGAAGTATTTTAGATTCTGAATTACAAAAAAAGAGATCTAAGTACCTGTGAACATGTATTAAATCATTTGGCAAAGAATGCAGGGGACAATATGAATATCATTGGAAAAGCACATTTCTTCAGTATCGCATTCTTTGCGTGTTTACTGAATAGATTTGGTTGTACCATGTTTAGTAGCCTATTACTGCAGTGAAAATTTTCATAAGCATTAAATTTTCAGAGAGATAAAGGTATGAATTGATCTGTGTGAAATGATGAACACTCCCTTAATTCCCCCCAACTCCCATCTATTACACATATTCAAGCTGCATCTATGGCATGTGCAACCCCTCTCTACTTCCTGATACAAATAAAAAGAAACCAGTATAGATCCCTCTAATGAACAAACAAGTACTTAGACTCAAGAGAGAAGATTTGGGGCTGGGAGGACTTAGACTCAAGAGAGAAGATTTGGGGCTGGGAGGAATCAACTGTGTACATAAAACTAAGAATATGGACATTTTCTACATGAATCAGTCTCAAATGAAAAAGGAGAAAACAAGAACAAAAACAAAGAAGGAATTACTTCACCACAGAAAAACACTTTACAGATAAGCTGTAGTAAAATCTAACACTGCCATTTCCTAAATCCTTAATAAGCACGAGGTTCTGTTACAGATAACTATGCAAACATCTCTTCCCAAGTTTCAGAAACTTTTAGGATAGTATTGAGTGACATTTTCAGAGATTATTGAAGGAAACTGTTATAAGCAATCTCATTTTTTTCTTTGTGACAGCTGAAAATTTCCCCATTAAATGTGTTTTACATAACAATAGCTAATTTACATGTGTTTTACATGCCATGTAACCAGCCCAACTTTTCATTAGTTTCCTACTTTCAGAGTTTTATAGGAAAATTATTTCCAAATCTGAGACTTAGTCGATAAAGTTGATAGCCTAATCATTAGTTTTTGTGGATTCATTCAAAAAAAGCCTTTGGATGAATAAGAAATATGCTTGAAAGGATCTCACATTTAGAAAGAATTTGCTACTTCATGTCACGTGAGTAGTCTCACATTGCTCCTGTAAAGATTTGTTCGAATGAAGACCTAACATATTTCCACCCCCACTGAATTAATTCAATCCATTTTCCCACCTCAGATGTAGCTGAAGATTGTTTAAGCTGTATGTTTTATTTTACAGTAAAATACCCTGGAAGTGATTCTACAGTCACTTACCAAGCTCTGTCACAAGTGGTAACTAGCAGCTGGCAGTCCAAAGATTCCCGACCACAATAACTAAAGAACTTTATTCTTTAGTCAAAGGCCAATTTGACACGAATTCAGCAAAAAGACTTTATGAGACTTAAGTTTATAAGGAAATAAAATTGTAGATAAAATTCAATGTATAAACATAAACGGGTACACAAGGGAAAAACAATCGTTAACTTGTACAAAGTTCCCCACTGCTAATCAGAAGAGAAATCTAGGGGTTTATAAAGCAAATTACATTCTGACTTTTATCAAATTAGTCTCTATACTGGATCCCCTGGAAGTCTTATCATTAATGCTCTGGTTGTCCCCTTCTTTACCTCTATAATCTGTATTCAAAGGCCCCCTAATGCCACAGGGTCTCATTGTTAAGCTCTAAAACTTGCTGCTATCAAACTGCTAATCTACAGCACTAGGCTGAAGAAGCTAGACAGGGGTAGGCTGAATTTTCCTCCAACATGTGGGGGCTATTTCCAGCCCCTCTGGGGCTTAGTTTTCACGGTAGACAAGCTGCAACACCACAATCCTTTAATACCTTCAAGAAAAAATGGCTCTGGTTCAGCATAGCACACGTGATCTTCCTATGATATTCCAGTTTCAAGTTAACAACATTCAACCTCACACAAACAAAACAAAATGAAAACATTAAGTACTTGCCACCAAATCATGAAGTTTCCTGACTCCTACTCTTTTTTCTACTTCTAATTTGAATATCCCTCTTACTTTCAGAAACAGCTTAAGGCATTTTTTCTTTCCATACAGAAATCAATACAATGTCTATCATAAAATACCTAAAGCAGTATAGGAAATAAAACTCATATTGACTTCCAGAAATACTTTCTCCTGCCTTCTGACCATCAGCTGTTTAGAGACTTTTTAAGGCAGAAGTTGCACCTGGACCACGCTGTTAATGATGCAGAAGTCTGATCAATGCTATGTGAACTTGCACCTGCTATATTTTTGATTACTAGAATCTCCTGTAGCAATCAGTTTGATAATTTAACTGCACTGAATGAAGAAAATACTTCATTCTCTTTGTTTAAATAGGCTATCTGAAATTTTAATTAGCTGCCCCTTTTACGTTATAAGGAACAGAAAACTGTTACCTATTCATTTTCTTCATGGCATTCAGTGATTCTGGTGCATCACCACATTCTGAAGAATTATTTTCCTTGAAGCTGAGTATTTTTAATGTACTTTTTCCTCAGTCAGAAATCTCTTAATCTGTGATTTCTGTAATACTTCCATGTATCTTTTCAATTGTTTTCTTTTAAAAATGGGATAACCAGTATTCCAGATGCAAGCACAATGCAAATTTGTACAATGGCATAGTGATACTTTAAATTTTCTTTCCTGATAATGTGTTTACTCTTTACTATCACTGAGCTTGATTTTTTAATAGAACTACACAAAAGGACAGCCAAATCCCTATTTTAAGCAGTAAGAGATCACTATCATGTAGTACTGCTTTGTGTATATATAGTATTTACTGATATGCATCCGTCAGCATTGTTTTCCAGCTGCCATTTTATCACCCAATTTGTTAGTATTACATAATTAGGTTGTTAATTCCAATTATCTTCAAGAATTGTGTAGCATTAGCAAATATCTTCTGTTGTAAAATGACTTTCTGAAAAGCACAAATGCCAATAGAGGTTTCTTTGCGACCCAACCAGTACCTGCTCACTGCTATGAAAGGTAAACATTTTTACTATCCGTTTCTTAACTTTTACTGGCAACTAATCTTTCAAAGATTCGTCCCTCTAATTACTTAACAATTTAGCGTCTTTTGAAGGCCAAGTACCTTGCTGAAAGCTTTCTTGTCCTTGACCACATTTTCAATTGCACTTTCAAAAACGTAATGGATTTGTGGTGCATGATTTTCCTTTGGAAAAGCCATACTGACATTGCCCAATACATCTATCTTAAATGTCTATTATTGCTATTTTCGTATCAAGCATGGATTTCAGACTTGTCCACAGTTCCCAGCATCCCTCCTGGAAGTCTTTTTAAAATTGATACCACATTTGTCCCATTTCATTCATGTGACTACCCCAACTTAAACAACAGAGTATATAATCTTTTTAATAATTAACAAATTTATATTTCAGTTCTTTGAAAACTCTGCAGTGAATACTATTGAGCCTGGGTGATTTACTGCAGGTCATTTTATCGACCCATTCAAAAAATCATTTGTAAGACACTTCAGCTTAGGATATTTCTTCAGATTAATCACCAACAAAGACTGGATCCAGCACAGACAACTCTCTAACCTCTTCTGCAATAAAGAGAGATACAAGACACTTCAAACTACAGCCTTATCTTCTTTGAAAGCTCCTTTTACCGCTCTGTTATCTGCCAGCTCTACTGGCATACTACCAGCTACCATCTGCTTCTGACATGTTTTAGAAACATGCATTAATGATGCCTCTAGTACATAGGTCTTTTACATATATATTTTTTTTTGTCTTAATACTGTATTATGCCTAGCCTACCATGGTTTACTATATTTTCCTCAGGGCGGGGTGGTGGTGGTAGTGGTAAGTCCATTATTATTTTTATAGGTTTAGGAAGTTGTTCCTCCAAGTTTGGTGGGGGATTTTTTTAGCCTGCCTTTGTTAGTGACAGAACCTATGCTCTTTATTGGTTTTACTATTTGGACCGAAACTTCATTTGAAAGATGTCTTTTATTTTTAACACTTTTCTTTATTCTGTTGTTTAACTACATGAACTTCTTCCAGTCCTCTTAAAAATCTTTTCTGACTGTAATAATCTGACTATGGTTATAGTCTGTATAGAACCTCCAAACATTTTAGCACTTTGACATCTCTTACTATTTTCCTCACTTCTATGCAGCTTATCTTTTCAGTATCATGTGACTGCAATGGAATTTTAAAATTTTTGCTTTGTGCTTGTTCTCTGATGTTTTAATTAAAAAAAAAAATAAAGTACAAATACATGCAACAAATGCCAAGTGCTCGTAGTAGACCAGGAAGCTCGCCAAAGGCTGGACCTAAATAGCAAAGCAGATGTACTTTTAGTATGTTAACAGTATGATTAATGCTGATTTCCACTTGTGCTTTCAGAATGTATTTTTTTGAAAGTAGATCCTTCACTCACCTGGAATAAAATTTGTGTACTCACCAAGAATCACATATGTGGCGGTGTAAGAACTGCTGAGTTTCTCACAAAGTAAACGGCTGGCTGCTACTTTCTCCCCTGAAAAAATTTAGCACTGTTACTAATAGATTAACATTGCTTTCTGAGGTTATTGGCTTCTTTTGAGCCAATGTGTTTCTCTTTTAAAAATAATTATTCGTTATTACTAAATTATTTTGATTAGTGGTAATATTATGAAATACTGTATTGTTGAAATATGTATATTGTAATATATAAATTCATACTTATCAAATTTTAACTGGCTATCTGATCCCAATAAGCAGTCAATCTTACCTTTATGATTAGAGTGTTTTCTACCACAGTACCTGAGAATTTTCCACGAAAATTCTGTTAAAATCACAACAAACTGGCAGCCTAATTTTTCACTAGTATTCTAAAAACAACCAAGCTCTGGTTTGTTCTTTATTTGTTGAATCACACTGCAGTTTGAGAAATCAATCTTGAGAGATCGTGCTGTGTTTCCATAGCAATGACTTCAAGTAATAAAACCAACTCTGAAGGCCAGGTCCTGCTCTCAGATGCACAGGGCACATTTCAATGTATTAAAAAAAAAAAAAAAGAAAAAACCAAACCACCTGTTATTGTATTAGCTTTATGCAGAGCTAGCAACACACCTCTTCAAAATTTAAAAAATATCTAACTAAATAAAAATGTGTCTTTTATACATTCTAAGTAGAGATGAGATGCAATTTAAAAATCAAAACTTATTTTCTAAAAGTGGTAAATCAGGTCTGAATGCAAGAGCAGACATTATCTAATAAAATAGATTTAATTTTCTCCAACTTGGATTTTTATTCAGTTAATGCACACTTTTGCTACATTATAATCTATGTTGAAAGCAGTTCCATTTAATTATTATCTAAATTCTCTAATTATGAAAAGTTCAGTAAATTTATCCCCATAAAGTTGAAGGAAGTGAACTTGAATATTCTGATTACTTCTGACTACGCACACTGCTTAACTACTCTCAAGAAGAGAGCCATTCTGAATGACTCCATGAACACTGACAGGCACAGATCTGGGGACTGCTTAAAACTGCACTAGATCTCCTCTATCATATAAGGGCAGTTATATTTTTCAGGCAGAAACAGAAAAAAAAAAATGTGTGTGCATATATTTGCATGCATCTAAGATCAGAATTTGTTTTAAGAAAGTCCTCATTTTTGAATGTGCTAACAGAGCTCTGAATAGTAGCAATAATGGAATATACAGAAAAGAATTCTTACCACTTTCAATAAGATCATCACCCTGTATCATCTTTCTTGACTCCAGCTTAACAGACTGTACCTTTCCATTTGTAAAATACTGAAACAATTATGATAGGCACAAGATATATTTACTCCAAATCTACCAGTAAAGTGGTAAGGGAATTAATTTTTCAAATTTTTATTGTATTAAACTTCTGGATATCCCATTATTTTCACAGTATTTTTTTAAAATGTGACTAAACTAATGTTTAAAAAATGAAAGCTATTGGTACTTTTTGTTATATTACTGTTTCCTCTATCTACACTGCCCAGCTGAAGAAAACAAACATGAACATAGTCTTTCTTCCTTATCTTTCACACAAAGAATTTATTGAATATACATTTCATATACAAAGTGATCAGATTAGATAAAAAAGGCAATAAATATTGTTTCATTGTTACTTCTTTCTATTAAGTTCACATGACGTGACATGAAATACCCTAGGAGATATTTTATCTACTAAAATGCAGGAGTACTTCACAGTCTCCTGTTAGTGCCAATTACAGATACGTACATAAGTTCAAATTTCAAGTACACCCTGTGTCGATTACCTTACACATTTCCTGAGACAGGAAATTTTCAGGAAATCATTTGCATTGTGGAGCAAAATATTCTACTTTAACTACAGGGGAGAGTAACTTACAATGTGATACACAATGGAAATATGAAATGATGAAATTATTCAACATTTTAAAATACTTTTGATTCACATACAGAAATACACAGTGCTGACTACATTTGTGAATTAGGTTTAATTGCTTTCTTACCAATGTAGTTAGTTTGCTGGGAATAACAAGACATAGTTTTCAAATACCAAGAAAGTAATTTCACATTTCTACGAAACTTAAGCAAAATGGCAACCCTTACCTTCTAGTTTTTATACATGAAAAACACAATGTACTATCAGAACGCAACAATTACTTCAACGCCACTGTAGTATTGAGTTGTAAACCATTCTCCTGTGAGGCTAAGTATTTGTGTGCCCGACCCTCTTCAACTTCTGTATGAACTGTAAACGCCAGTTTTACTTTGTCAAAATATAGTCATACCTCAGGTCTCAAAGATACTTGTGTCATGGTTGAACCCCAGGCAGCAACTAAGCATCATGTAGCAGCTCGCTCACTCCCCCACGGTGGGATGGGAGGGAGAATCCAAGGGGTGAAAGCGAGAAAATTTGTGGGTTGAGACAAAACCAGCTTAATAGGTAAAGCAAAATCCATCCACACAAACAAAGCAAGGAATTCATTCACTGCTTCCCATGGGCAGGCAGGGGTTCAGCCATCCTCAGGAAAGCAGGGCTCCATCACATGTAACGGTGACTTGGGAAGACAAACACCACCACTCTGAACATCCCCCCTTTCCCCCAGCTTTATATGCTGAGCATGACATCATATGGTATGGAATATCCCTTTGGCCAGTTGGGGTCAGCTGTCCCAATGTGCCCTCTCCCAACCTCTTGTGCATCCCCAGCATCCTCGCTGGTGGGGTGGGGTGAGAAGCAGAAAAGGCCCTGACTCTGTGTAAGCCCTGCTCAGCAGTAACTAAAACATCCCTGTGTTATCAACCCTGTTTCCAGCACAAATCCAAAGCATAGCCCCACCCTAGCTACTAGGAAGAAAATTAACTCTATCCCAGTTAAATCCAGCACAGCGTGCAACACTGTGCACTAGTGAACTCAGTTAGTAGCCCAATGAGAAGTAATACAAATAAGTCTAAAAGCTTCAGTATTGTCTGTTCAAAAACACTGTGATAAGCCTTTTGCTTTCAGTCTAATTAAATTCTACACACACACTGTAATAGAAAAGTTAAAATTCACTTTCTAAACTCATATTATTAAAAAAATACTATCACACACTCCATTTAAATTACACTTTTGGGGAATGTATTTATTGTTCATGAAAGTATTCATACATAAGCAACTAGGTTTTTCGTAAACATCATAGGGAATTAAAAACATTGTTTACTTAAAAGTAGCAGAATCCAGCCTGTAATTTTAATACAATGATACAGTACTTGAAAAATAATGTCTTAATTATATGCGCATATATAATATATATATAAATAGACACATACACACACTTGTTTCTATATATGCATGTAAGCAAATGCATCTCTGCCACAGCCCGGTAGGGTATTAAATGTATTTTTTTTTATTCATGTTCAATACATAGCAAAGATACACTATCCATTCACAACAAAATCATACCTATACAATATCAAATTCATATCAGGCTTTTCTGCAGTGCCAATAATCTTGTAGATTCTTTTTACTGAATACTACAATTTTGAAGTCTTAGAAATAACATCTTTAGTAGTTTATACAACATTTAACATGCTGGTCAAAAGTAAAAGATAAAAAAGGAATGAACTGACACTATCTTAAGCAAGTAGAAAGATGAGGACCAATACTTGTAAAACACCTTAAGACTGGGAGAGAGATTTTCAGCTTATATTAAGTGGTAAATAATTTGTCTGTAAATATTTTATTTCCTCTTTTTAGGTATGCAAGATTCACAGAAAAAGTGCCCTAAATTACAGTACATCCTTGTCCATGTGCCCAGAGATACATTCTCCTACTAGTAACACAGTGCCGGAAACACTCCTGTGAAAAGTTTTCAAGAGAACCCAAGAGCCATGCATAAAACATGTTAATTCAAACTATGCAGAGTGTATTCATATCAAGTTTCATAATAAAAATGAGTTCACTAAATACCCTTCCGCTTCAACAACCTCTTAAGAGACAAATCATTGGCACCTCAAAAGAAAGGCACTAGACAAACACAATGAACATCAGTACAGAAACTACATTCGCAATAATCTACAGCTTGCCGCTGAAACAGGAACAGCATATGCAGGCGTTCTTTCCCTCAAAATTCAGCACAAGTTTATAGATCTGAGAAACATGCACTAGTATACAAGATTTAATATAAATTATTTCAGCGAAGATGTATTAAGCTTCAGTTCTGAAATTGCTCACAGAACTAAAACACTTGATCACAACAGACAGAAGTAGAATTTCTTTTAAAAAGAAATTATCTTTTACCACAAAGACTTGCTACTTGTCTCAGAAATCACTTCCCCTCTGGGGATACTCAGTCAGGTATTTCTATATTTGCAGAGTCATAACATGGCATGAGCTCTATGAAAACTTCCCATAGTGTTTCTTGCCTAATCTATATAAACGTAATATAATCACTCTAAGTACTATAACATACTATAACAGGATGAGTCAAATGCAATTAATCAGTATAAAAATATTGAAAGTAATCATTACCACATTTTTTTTTCAATTAGTCAAGAAATCATAGGGGTGTGACACCAAAGTGCAACTGGATCTAGATATTCCATTTCAGAGCTGAAACTCATAATAAATATTATTCCCTCCCTCCCAATTTTGGTTGCTCACCGGAGTTTTAAAACTGCAAAGCTTCACCTTCCCCCTTCCCTCATCCCAATAACTGTGCGCTTGTAACAATCTTATTCCTTTGCATTTGTACAAATCCTCTCCCACAGACCTGTTTTTACTCAAATTTCCAAAAGTATCATGACTGCAGGAGCAGTCCATCAGCAAAACTCTCCATTCCCTATGACAAGAAGTAGCATTTATATTTGCTCTAAGTAGAGAAAGTATCGGGCAGGCAGGTGGGGTAGTTCTAGCAGCTGCTATTCCATCAGCTCTCCTTAGGATCATCAAATTAAAATTCTAAACGCTGAAATATTTTATTGGGTTACATATTTATATTTTAAAATACGTCAAGCACATAAAAATACAGTAAGTGCTCAAGGGCGATGAATTTCTAGGCACTTAATCTTCATTCTTTTCTACAGAAATTCTGTAAATTCTTCTAAAGATCCCATTAGACACCAGTGTGTCATGGCCCATACCACTTCATGGCAAGGGCTAAATGATACCTTTACAGCAATTACAGAAGTCTTTCAGAGTAATGAAGATCCATTATACTGTTACCATAAATTATATTTTAAACAAGACAGATCACCTCAGTTGTACAATACTCTACAAAAAACTTCAAACGTTTCTATAAACAGCAACAAAAGGAGCAACTTTTATAGTCATGGAGAAAATAAACTGCCACCGGCAGAAAGTAAGGAGCTGAAAGCTGAGTGCAAGGTTGTCAAGACTAGTAAAGTGCTCAGACATACAGTGAGAAAAGACCAGTGGATGACAAAAGTGTAAGCAAAGGGAAAACAGAGACTTGACGTTTCAAAAGGATGGATTTCAGAAGATTTTTTTAATAATATATGCAATATTGATACGCAAAAATGTAATTATTCCCTCACATTTAAAATAAATATATGGCCTCTTTGGGCTGTAAAAGCATAAACATATAACAAATTATGTATAGCTATTTAAGGGATTTATAGTAAAAAATATACAAATCAGTTTGCTTGAAAAAGGGAGTGAGTGGTTACCTTGGAAGTGGTTTAAGTCTAGTAAGGGCCTCATATATCTCAGACACTGTCACTGCGGTCATACCTATATCTACTTCAGTTTATCTACCTGAGCATAAGTGAAACAAAATAAGCATTAGTAAACATTTATTTCAGAAGCACTTTGGAGTTTGCAGAAATGCAGTAGAAAAATGCAAAAAATTGTAAAGAGATATTACTAAGACTCCAATAACTCTAGAGGCACACTTCAACACGCCAGGTTATGTATCTGTCAACCAATTTCTGCATGTTTTTCAAGCAGCTGAGGGCATTATATGACACCTCATCTCTTTAACAACTGCAGGGAAATGACAAGAGAATTAAAATGTAAATAAGTGAAAGGTACATAAACAAACATTTTTCATACCAGAAAGACTCTAGAAAATATTATTAGTAACTGGCTTATGTTTACTTGGAATGACAAGGGTTTCTGGAAAAAACATAGTGTTTTGGTTTGTTTTCTTTTTTAACCAGAAGTCCTCACATTCACCTTACAACTTCATGGACAGATT
>NW_009258727.1:2739650-2755044 GCF_000687185.1 Egretta garzetta | reverse complement strand
GAATTTTAGTGGTCACAACAGTTCCAGCATATAAACTAAAACACAGGATCAGAACCTTGTACAAAAAAACAACTAAAAAGAAGCCACTTTGCTACAGATTAAACACCTGCTGCAAATAAACAAAACACTGCAATTTCTACTATTCCAAAGTTCAGGACTTTTCTATGAAGTTGTATGAAAATGCCAAAAAAAGGACTGCTGAGAAGACACAACCACATGACTTGATCCTTTCAAGCTTCATTAAGAAATACAGTTAATAATCACAACATTTGAAAGGTGAGATTCTTAGGTCTGAAAGCACTCTTTTCCAGCCACACCACAGTATTAAAGGTAGTGTTGGTAGGGAGCTTATCTGAATGAGAACAAGATTTTAATATCTACAACTCTGAATCCTGAAACTACATGGACTCTATGAAAAATAGAAATCTCAGATTTCAAATTAAACTAATGGATAGTTGCTGCCATTGCTACCAAACTAGACTGCTCCTAAATCAGAAACAAAAAAGCATTTCCTAAAATTGTATTTATTGTAGGACTAGTAAGATAGTACCTTTAGACTCTCTACACATTTTAAAAAATACACGAGATCTGCGTCTGCAGACAATTAACAGAAAACATGGAACAATGCATCACCTTCAAACTTTTTTTTTTTTAAATTCAAATTAACATAGTAAAAAACATATTACCGGTCAGTATCCAGTAATCTCCAAGTCTGCACCATGTACTGAACAGAGCAAATGGAAGTAAACTAGAAATCTTTCAGCAGTTCTCTGGAACGCAATCTTTCAAATACTTTTCTTTCTTTTTTTTTCTTTTTAAACAATAAACACTAGTGTTGCATCACACATACCTCTTCAGTGTTTTTACAACAAGCTAGTCAGATCTCAAGAACTCCATGTGTGGAAAGCATCAAAAACAGTAGATGTAGATTATTCCACACACTACAGACATGCATCCTGCAAGAAGCTATCAGGATAAAAATTTAAATTACAGCATCACTTGGATAAGAAACACAAATACAAGAATAAAGGAAGTAAGTGTAAGTATGCCAAATTTTTTGTTCTACTATGGTCATGTAGAGTTACCCCATGCAGATGTTCTGGAAGCCCAGCATGCAAGTTATGATTTTTTTAAAAAAACAACCAAACAAAACCCCAGAATTTTCCCTGAATATGCTTGAACTACAATATCCAGTAAGACAGAAATGCCAATATTCTCATCATCTTTTTACTCTTCAGAATTCAAATTCAGTAGTAGTGCATATAAGTGCATTCAAGAGATATAATAATTTGAACATATCTATAACATATTTAAGAACAGATTTTTCAGCTCTCAATTTTTTCTCAGTGTGGTCAATGTGTTAGGAAACAACTGCAGCAGCAACAGCTCACATAAGCCACTGTTCTTGTTCTTTTCTGTACTTCTCAGACCATTTCTGAGTAAGTTCTAGGTAAACATTTGGTTTATGTGGCTTATAATCAAGGTAAACCACCTGCCCAGTCCGTTTGGGGACAGCTTTTTCAATCTGAGTTCCCTCATGCCATTCATTAAAAGATGTAATAGAAATAATTTCTGGTCGCACCAAAAGGGCTGCACTGAAGGCAGTCTCATAGTACTTCCCATTGACACGATTACGGGTGTTGTGGTTGTTCCATGGTCGGATACTGGTATCAATATACCCTGGCCCCACACTTGGAATAAACATTAAGTTGTTACTATCACAAAAGGCTTTTAAACTTGCCCAATTATGATGAGATGAGCCATAGGAGAAGCCATTGGTGGCAAAGTACGTGTACATTCCATCAAAGCCACTTCTCTGAATGTCGTGCTTATGTCTTTCTTCTACAAGAAGTGCAATGAATAACGCATCATACGGAGTATTTCGAATAGTGTGGGATCCAGAAACAGTTAACAGATTTGCCCATATTTCAGGAATTGTTACGTAAGAATCATAAACATAAAACATAGGAAGAAATCTGCCTGTGCTGGTCTTATGCCTATAAAAGGCTGGATGGCCTCCATATCTATAAAGCAAACAAGTATCGTTAAGACAAAATTTGCCATTTGGAAAATACTGTTCTACAATCTGAGCTGAAGATTTTTCCTAAAAATTAATTTAAAAAGACAGTGCATGCTCTTCAAAACATAGCAATTCACATCCATTTTCAGTCCACTCTTTGCTGAAGTATTAAATAATGAATCAGTAAAGAACCTCTAAATTATGACAAATTAGTAACTTAGCGTCAAACTGCGCTATAGGTATTAGTTTTCTCTGAAGAGCAATTCTCTAATTTAGTATGAAATAAGCCAGTATAAGTAGCATTGATAAACAAAACAACTAGCTGCTGTACAGAATTTGTCAAGCTGAATTAAAACGATTAGAGTTCAACAGATTAAAGCTCTGGCGGTCAGTTTGTCACTATAAAAATGTATGTTTAATTTATATATCATGCAGCTAATACTGTAACTGCTTTAATCTTAAATATCATGACTTGTGATACCAATGAATGTTGAAAGTAATTTACATTTGAGTATCTATGTAAAATTCACTCTTCGATATTTAAAAAATGGACTGAGTTTTGTACCACTGAAATATGAACACTTTCTTACAGTTTTCTTCAGTCTCAGTACACATTTTGATATATTCTTCCAAGCTTTAGACAATATACAGAAGTCCCCTAAACCAGCATGTAACTCAAAGGAAACCATTCTGAAAGCACTCACTTGTCAATGATGTATTTGACATTGTAGTACATACTGCGATCATCTCTATCTTTGTAAGGTTCAATATGAAAAGTGACCTGAAAGATGAAAATGTTGTAAGAGCAATACAAACTTGAAATACTATTGAATGCATGGGCACTGCTTACTATATGAAGGAAGTATCAGTCAAATGTAGTTCTTTACAGATCAAACTTTTTCGTTAGTTTATTTTGAGAATAATCCAACCCTAATTCAACTCCTGCACTGCTAAGATTAGAAGCTTCAGATCCAAGGAAGTTTGTTAATAGAGTAAATACTTAGTTTTTTACATTAAAACAAAACACTTCTTTTTTTCCTTAGGCTACAGCAAGTACTAAGCACACTTCAGAAAACTTAAAAAAACTACAACAGAAACTAAAAATTGAAATAAAATATTATCTATTTGAATGTCAAAGAACTGATTAAGCAATGAAACATTTTAATATTTAATTTCTAAACAATATATTAAATTTACTATAGATAATTCCCTAAGTAGAATTTTCAGTGTCAAAATAGATTTTAAGGTATGAGATATGAAAACTTTAATTTAAAATTTTATAGCTTTATCAACAGCAATAAACTCTTGGGAATAAATCTAATATAATGTACTGCTACTGCTCTGAATTTCAAGCTTGGAGCTTATGGAATTATTTAACCTATACATGTAAAGTCATTTCAATGTAAAAATACCATTGTTTTCAAATATACAATTAAATGGAAGAGTATATTAGATTAATCAAAGCAACTAGTTTTTCAGAAGCAAATTTGGAACAGAATGCATTTAATAAAGTTTTCAACAACTCTGCAGCAGTAGCAAATTTCCACTGTAGAGCCAATATCTATCTCTATTAGGTACCAATTATAGAAAAATACAGTATTAGACTAAATCACTAGGACTGACAGGACAGGTTGAAGAGAACTGTAATTTCATATTTCATTTCCAACTATCAAAACCAGGGAAATCAAAAGGACATATCTTTTAGCAGACTTGTATTTAGCAGACATAATAGAAATGTATTTTGTATGTTGGTTTTGGTCTACTGACATTCCTAACACTTAACTGTAATACCTTACTAGTGCAAGAATGTTTAAAAACATTACAATGAAGGTAGCATCCCCTTGTAGTAGCTGTACTTAATATCTGTATTACAGTAATTAATCCAAGCAGTAACAGCAGTTCTATCCATATTCCAATCCTCACCATACTATTACATGCATTGTTCTTGGTAGCTTATTTCATTTTGCCTTTGCTCCTTTGAGAGACTCAAATGTTAACAAGTTTTTTTTAGGTGACAGCAAGCTCCATCAGATGACCCGAAAATTTTGGGGAAGGGTAATACTCTTTTTTTCTTTTTAATAATTTACTATTACATAAGTGCAACCTACATCACATAATGCAATTCACAGAGCATTTTTAACAGTTTCAAAATTACTTCAGTATCTGATTTAACCTTCCTACTTTCCTGCTGCTTGTCAAAGAATCTACAGTTGCTACTAGTGAAGGAAATTTCTCTGAGAATCTGCAACTTGCATGACCAACTAAAACCAGTACTGACAACACCCTCCACAGAGGAGACATATACAGCTACTTAGATAATTTAAAAACTCTAATTTATTACTTGGCAAGACTCAAAAGCAATGTATGGGTTTTTTTTCTCCAAGGGAAAATACAAGTTTTACTCTAAAAATAAACAAAATCAAACCATGATTTTAGGTTATACTGATCAATCCATGTGATCTTTAATTGATTTGATATTTCACCTATTTCAGGAAGCTGAGAATTCAGCCTTTCTATCCTGTCATGCCCTGGAGTAACCTAAAATCAGAGCAGCACCTCTCTGAGGTGCTTACTTTTCTTACTGTCCACAGCAAATGTTCCTGATGCCTTCTGGATAAAGACTTTCATTCAAACTAGAACTTCTAAATCCCTCCTCACTACTCATAGACGCCTGCTCTTGACCCTCTATGATCAGGCACCAGCAAGTTATGTTGTAATGCAAAAAATGAGTTTAGTCTTCTTTCTCGAAGTTCCTTACTTTATAGATCATTGTATTCCATAGTATTTTGAAATATGTAATACTTTTCTCAACTCCCAAGACTCATTTGAAAACAACATAGTAATTTTATAAAATTTCCTAAAAAGAAAAAAAAAATCCACAACACCATACCTTAGTTTCTGCAAGCTTTAGAGCTGAACCAAACAAAAAAAAAAGCAGATTATGATATTTATTCTATATATAAGGCAATATTGCTTATGTCTTATCAAAACTGAGTGTAATTCAAAGGGCATTTATACCTGCTTCTATGACCCAAAAGAAGTGCATCATAATAGGAGACAGAAACAGAAGCCACCATTACACGACAAGCTTCCCTGCTCTAGATCATGACTCAAATGTATCAAACTCTTAGTAAGGTTTACTTTCCAAAGTAGTCCTATTTTATGCAGCTGAAAAATACTTTACCTTTAGATTATATTTGTGTGCATAATCCAAAATAACAGGCACCAAATCATCAGTTGGTTCTCCATTTTCATCAGCCATACCCGGTGGGTACCATGAAAGCACTATTACACCTGAAAATACAAAACTTAAGTTTCAAATTATGTTGTTTAATACATAACATGTATATTGTAACACTGTCATGAGTTATGACTATTGTTTGATGTGAAATCTACATAATAGAAAAGAGAATGTCAGATTAATTTTTAACCAATCACAAAATCTCAATATTCTCGGAGTGGATTTTAACTTCTGTCTCTGTTTAAAAGACAACAAAACAAACAGTGGTAAAATCATCTGTCAAGGGAACAGATCTGTGCTCAGTGTCCCAAGCCTAACACCTAGAGCCATTCCCCCCCACTTTTCAGCACCACATCCTAACCTCAAGGTTGTACCCAGAGGAGGAGAACGCTCACAACTAAGGCATTATAGATATGTCACAGTACAGCCAGAGAATATCAAGAAACGTAGGGTTAGAAAACACTCAAGAGATGAGGGCTATGCATGTGATGAGAGGTTCTTGTTTTATGAAACTTTATTCCCTGCCATATTTCTGCATTGTAACTCTGTCTGTACTACAAAATGGCCATTTCATACTAGAAGCAGTGACTGCAATCCCACAACCTTCCTTCTCCTAAAAGCAGTTACTATGGTGTAATCAACCCTTCCAGCCACGTGAAATTAGTTTTTAAATTTATTACCTAAAAAAATGCTGGACTAACTCTCAATAATTTAAGGATGTTACTGTTCCTGCCAAAAAAAAGATGACAACAAATACAATGTCCCTATACTGTAAATTTTCCTGATGCTCTCCATGAAAGCAAAAGAACACATACCTTTTCAGAAAGGCTAAACCCTTTCCTTCTAAAACAAAATTCTGTCAGAAAAGTAAGCTAGACCTTTTAGGTGTGTATCTGGAAATAGTTTCAAGAAGGTAAGAGGGGAAATACATGAATACATGAAATACTGATGTAGGAATATTGTACTAAAACCACTATTTAAAACATATGGAAGAATAAGTCAATGTGATTCTTTTTAACTACATAAAAATTTAAGTATGCAAATCAGGTCACTGAGATAGGGAAATAAATAAATTCCATCTATTTTACTAACATTATAACCTTTCTGACTAACGATCTCCAAAAAAACCAAGTCCAAAATTATGAAAAAGAAAGCATAAATTGGAGTGAATACACAATCATCTTCTAACATCAAAACCAGAAATTTGAGCTCACTACACACAGGAAAAGTTAGTTCAACTACCCTCAGCATATTCTTTCTACATTTTATCAAAAAGAGAATCATAAATAATAGACTATCAATGACAAGAGATAGCCTACTCAAGGACAAGAAAAATGCAATATTTTACTGCATTTTATCACCCTATCTTATTTCAAACAAAAGAAAAGGACAAAATTCAAATGAGTTAATATGTAAAGGACAAGTAGAACAGCAGCAACAAACTCAGGTTACACTCAATGTATCTTGAATACAACATCTGTCAAGACCCTCTTTATACCTTAGGCAACAGGACAAAGTTCAGTAGACAGAATTGTTCATCAATTCACGTTTGCATTGGTCTTTCCCTGAGAAAGACTACTTAATATTTTCTTTCCTGTGGTTGAAAAAATGAAGTTGTACACCACTTCAGGAGCCTAAAAAAGGATGGTTTCGATGCCAAAATCAATAGCATAAACATATTTAGAACCATAGTCATTCAGAACAAATGAAGGTCTTCAAACCAAACTACCACAAAATAGGCTGGTGCAAAAAAAATAAATTTCACCAAGCAATCTGATGAATAAAATCTATTGTATGAATCTGTTAAAAATAGGAAATTAATAAATGAGGAAAAAAATTGTAAAATTTAAGAAGAATACAAAGAAGCACTGCACGAGACTCCTACTGCTCCAATCTCTTATATGCCTTTGATCATTACACAATATTGGCTGAAAGAACCACTTACATTTTTCTCCTTTCGCAAGATCCTCGATAAAGCCTCAAAAAAGGCTAGAAGAAAAATTATTATGACAGAATGTAAAATGCAGTCATGGATGAGACATTGGCTAAGAGACAAAAAGAAGAAACCATAGTCAACCTCACAGTATACAAAAAAATTGAAAAAAGTGTAATTTCCAAAAAAGAAAAGCAATATTTGAAGTAATGACCTGAGGAAAAAAAGTTGATTACTTATGTGGGTCAAATCTAGATGGAAGAGAACACTTAAATCTGTAAGTCAGAATAACAGCAGAAAAAAAATCACTTTTGACAAATATCAGTAATACGTTAAAAGAGTATGTCACTGGAAGCACGAACTACTCATTCACATTGCTCAGTTTTAAATGGAAAACTAAGTTAAACTACTAAAAAAATTACTTTGCAAAGCATTTTTCCCAGTATTTGATGTGTTTTCCACCAGCAATTCAACTTTCTTCGACATTTATATTAAGAGGATGAGAAACATTACAGATTCTTCTAAAGCTACAAGTGCCATCTCTGCCTTCATCATACTATTGTACATTATTTTGCTTTAGATAAGACTAAAAAAGTGCTTACTGGCAACTAATACCTGAGATTTCTCTGCAAGTTTTCCCACTATTGCTTGTGTTCCTGTTAATGGAGTTATGGTATTACTGAAAAGGGTGAGAAATTTCCTACCTTTGTATTAATCCATGTTAAAATGCAGGTTAGGTTAAAAACCAGGAGAAAACAATAACCAAGAAGTAAACATTATACAAGTAAACACTATTAATGGGAATATAACCATTACATCAAACCTTAACAATTAGGTGAATGAAAGTGATTCAATTCAAGGTGATTAGCACTCTGAACAATGCTATGAGCTCTGATCATGTTGCTCCAACTGCATTTAAAGAAGCTGTTCAGAGTTTAATATTACCTTATATGATGGCTTATTTTATAGATTATGAACATAAAAAGGACCGTAAAGCCCAACAACCATGATGTCAAAAAGATATTCTTATGTATATAGTCCGTCTTATTTAGAGAAAGGGAACTCAATTTGTATTGGAAAAAAGATACTTTTAGACAAAGAAATAAGATATAATTAGCTACATTGAAACTATCATACCCAAATTCAAAAAGGTTTGGATTAGACATTTCCATAGCTAATAAGAACACCTATAAATACACTGCATAAAATATAGATTGTATAAAAGCTAAAATCCTACATGCTCTGACATATGAATTAATATATAATTGCTATTACACACAAAGAATTCAGAAAAAAAGAATCCACTCTTATTTGAATAGACTGCTCCATAACCATGTTAACATGATTTACTGAAACTTGTTCTTAAAAATGAAGTATTCATCTCCAAAAATAAATTACACAGACAATATATTCTAGCAATGGTTTCTGTATTTTCTACATATGTTATCAGTGCTTAGCAGTAAGTCATAAAACACGAGCACCTACAGGATTACAAATATAGTTCTTACGTTTCTGTGCTGTTACACCCATCAGACACAGCTTTGAAGATGTAGGTTTCAATTGGGGGTTAAAACTCAGAAATACAAAGACATTTACTAGTTTGAGACATTTCCAGAATTACATAGAAAAACGGAAGAATGGGTCAGTTGTGTTCATTCACATATTTAAGGCTGGATAAATGAACAACATGATGAAACGTTAACATTCATTACCAGTTGAAGCTGAACGCATTTGTTTCATGTGGGCTTCTATGACAGAAGGGTCTTTGGAACTGTAAGATCCGAGTTCAGGATAAAAGTTGGCCCCAATGTCCTCAGGAGGATTATGCCTTCCCTTTGGATAATTGTTTGCAATTTTGGGATCCCAATGTGGCAACAATGGATGGTTCCAGTGAATATATTTACCATCAAACTGTGGATTCCCAAACCAACTATAGTAGAATATGTGAAAGTTATAATTAGGAGAAGACAGCTCCTCTTCCAGCTTGTTTACAGGAGGCATAGATGCTTTCATAGTATTGACTGCGATACTATGCAAATTACTGACACGCGTTACAGTATCTCCTTGAACCCTATTTAGTGAACTCTGTTTGTTGTCTAAGAGCACTGTCCGTTGTTGAAGCTCAGGCAACAAACCAAGTCCAAACGGATCACCAAAGCCAGCTCTGTCAGGTCTCAGAGTCTTCAAAGCCATCATTATGGAGCAAATAAACAAAATAAAAAGCAACAAAACGATGCATGTTCTTCTGCGAAATCTTGCCATGATGTCATAGTTCAGAATCCAAACAGAAGGACTTTGGCCGCAACTGATCAAAAGACAAATATTTTAGAGTCAGATTTGTTATTGCCTAATTCAACAGTATGAAATGCTTCATAAAGTGTCTACATAATAGAAATAATATGGAGACAAATGTGACACATACACTGACTGCATAACTAACAGCCCTTTGCTGGGGGAGGGGGAACAAAAAAAACATTTCTGTATTTGAGCATGTGTGTCAGGTTCCGAGGTTCTACCACCAAGGACTCACATATTTCGTAAAACATCTTACTGTTGAACTCCATTGTTTCCTAGCCCAAATAAATCCCACGAAATGGAAATTCTGGTTACATTACTTCAGAACTGTCATGTTTTGACAAGTCCGATAGAAATAGCACAGAAAATGGAAGGAAAAAAGCAGAAGCCATGAAAAGAGAATAATGTAGCAGACCAAGAGTAAAGGACAAAATGCGATATGACAGAAGTACAGCTTATGTTCAGAATACAGGTTTCATGTACCAACCTATTTACTGGCTTCGGGCCCACCACTTCATGTTTAGTTCACCGATACATTGCCTAAATACTTTGGCAAATTAAACGTGAAACAATGATGCTTTGCAACTTTACAGATCTAAAATTCCAATTTGTTTTCTGAATTATGTAAACAAAAACCAGCATAACATTAAGGATGTACCTCAACCAGAAAGCCTGTAAGTTAGCTGCTGGCGGCCTGTTAGTACAATGTCACAGCCGCGTGACACTTCATGTAGAAATCCAGGACTAAGTTCAAAACAACACCAACAGTACACAGCCAGATTTGAGCCCTGAAAGTAGGGGGTGGGGGGTGAAAATCGGTATAATGGAATGCCTGATTACTTTAAATAAAGTAAAAAAATAAGTTTAATTCCTGTTCAACATTAAACACAAGAGAGACAGAGAAAAGGATTAAAGAAATTTAGATTACCACAGAATTATGTGGAACAAAATTATGCATAAACCTGACAACACTAAACTAGAAAATCCAAGAATAAACTTCTGATTCAACAGCCATTAGACATAGCATAGCTGTGATTTTGTATTTCTGTCACTGACCTCCAAATTATAGAATCTTACTTTAATTTACTGAGATAGACAGGGAGTTTTAAAATACTTATAAAGTATCCCATTGATAGTTTCCTAACCAATGTTCTTTACTACTGTTAAAGTCCATTAACATATAGCTCAGTTGTCACAACACTATTTGTTACCGCTGTGATAATTTTAGATGAGAAATTTTAGAATATGCTTTTTAACAATACAGCCTGAATTGGATTAGTAGTATGACATTGCCAAAACAAGAAGTTCTGTTTCCATTTCCAACTTTAATTCATTCATCCTGCCATCTACTTTTAGTTACCTCTGGGATTCATCTGGTTTTTACACCCCTATAGACTTTTACCTTGTTAGAGAGCTGACTCAACTGAATGAGTATCAATCACAGCACTAAAGCCAACAAATGAGTTAATAGCACAGATGGGGGAAGGGAAGAGAACAAAAATGATGCTGCTCATTTTGCCCAACTGGATTGTGAAACCATACCTCTGGCTACTGTCAGAGAATGTGATTTTATGGCATACATGCTTATAATGCTTCATTTAAGACTTTTCATCAGCAGATTTCACATCACTTTACATCAAATTACAGGGGTTTTTTTTATAGCTCACAATCCATCCCAAGATCCTAGAATTTTGTCAAAGATTATTTGGAGTCCAGAACATTTTTCTTCTAATAAGAAACGAACTTTAAGTTCATTCAAAATACTCCTACTATTTTTCCCTGACCTTTTCAGTCTTTCTAGTCTACCATGCTACCTCTCCCTGGGAGTTTAACTCAATTTTCAGATTAGAAAAATTTAAGTTTTCTAAAGGGTCCGGATTTTTTTTTGTTGTTGTTGTTGTTAAAGGAAACAATATTATTCACCTGGCAAATGTATTAATGTATTTAGTTTTCTTTGATTTAACCCGGATGCTATTAATCTTCATCAAACAACATGCAGGACTGCCAGTGATAAATTACTTCTGCAATTATTATTTTATCTCATCTCTTCTGTAAAAAAGAATTCATGACTGTTATGCCTATAATTAGGATGTTCGTAAGGTCTTTCATTTGGGCTTTCCTCTTCTGTACAAAAGAAACTGTTCATTTTTATTCTTTGCTTGATGTATCTGCTACTAAATTCCTCCTCTATTGCATCAAGATTTCACTAACATAAAGTGCTTTTTCTGAAGTGTCAGGAATTGATGTTAGTGCTCTGTGTTCTTATTTCAACAAGTATTTTTTCAGTTGAATATTTATCATGGAAGTATATTAAAAAACAAGCATCACACTTACTAAAATTTGACATCAGGACAGACCCTGGTCTACCATAGCATATTATGAACCTCTAGTATGCTAATATAGAGGCTCAGCATAAAGTGCAGAATTTCTAGAACAAGTAAGTGATACCTACAGTAACGGCTTGTGTTTGGGGGAGACATCAGTCTCAGTGATGACGGCATAATTCAGCCCTGTCACAGATACCAATACTGTAAAAGCTGCACTGAAGAGCTACAGGTTGGCAATGCTTGCATTATGTCATTTAATCTTGTTCAGAGCTACTCTAGAGGCAGTGACAGATAAATTATGTTCGTCAACGGTAGTGCCACAGCATAATGATAATATTGGGGAAACAGACTGAACAAACATGCCATGTGAGACAGCTACCTGAAGTCATGTCTACCCTTGGAACTGGAAAAAAACTTAGAATACATTTCCAATTCAACAGCCATTAGAGCTAGCGTGGCTGTGATTTTGTATTGCTGTCATGGACATCCAAATTCAATAAAATCTGACAATCAACACTGACTTCAATTTCCTGAGGTACACAAGTCATTCTTACACACTTATGAAGTAAGTATCTTGCCTTGGACCGCTGGGTGCATTTGAATCTAACAGCAATTCTCAGTAGGAAAAAGTCAAAGATTAAGACCTCACATGCAGACAGTTATTCTGACTCATATGACAACTTGTTAACTAGTAGCAGATTTTGGATTCTAACCCCAAGTTTGTTGACCCATGCTGGTGTACCAGCCAAAACAGCAAGTAGTTCAAGCTCTTTCTCTTGCCTAGTGAATTCATTTTGAAAGAACGAGAAAATCCACATGTAACAGGTCTGAAGGAAGAGTTAGTTTAGATCACCAGTCTCTGTCTACGGGCAAAGAACAGGTCCAATACATAGCAATGCTCTACCAGAATAGTTGGCCATTTTCAGCTATTTGTGGATCAGAGAATTCCTGAACAAAAGGTCATTTCTTTGTACAATATGAGAAAACACCTTCCATTTAGAAACTCACCTGCTAGTTTAATTTGATGCCCCTAGTTCTCTAATTAGAAGGAAGAGTAAGCAAGCACTTGTTTACATTTAATAATTACTACTTACATTTTCTACTTCACTAATAACTTAATTGCTTCTATGAGGTTCTCTGAGTTTTCCTTTAGAGAAATTTCTAGTCTGTCTAATCTGTGTACTGTAACCCTATCACTGGATACATTTAAACATTTTTGAGGTGTTTCTTTTCTGTACTGTTTCAGGGCCGCTACAATCTTCCTTTCTGAGATAAAAGGAACACATTTGAATACAGTGTGACTTTCAACATGGGTTTTTTTTTCACCCTTTTTTAATTATTATTTTATCTTTATCGCTTTCCAAAAACTTCTGCTTTCTATCAATTCAGTTCACAGCTAATACACATGACCCGAGTACAGAATTATCATCATCCCTAAATCTAGTTTCTGAGTGGCAAAAATGAGCTCATAGGTCACCACTGTGAAATTGTTTTCTTCACTCTGCATTACACTACATATTTTTTAAATAATTTTTTTGTTGCTGTTGTTTTAATTCCTTTTAATCACCCAGTCACTCTGTACTGGAAAGTCCTTTGGCAAATTTTCCACTGAAAGGTGCCTGAAAAAGTCAGGATCTTCAGTTAAGTCTGTCAACGTACTCTTCACTACCACACACACTTTTCCAAAACATTAATTGTTACCTTCAGGTCCAGACCAAAGGCACAGAAGTCAACTGATGTCTTTTAGTTTCTCTTTTTATGATTACAGATACTACAATTTCCTTAATTACACATCAGAAAAATATGAAGTTTCACCATGAAAGGGTAGACCCTATATTTCCATAGCATTCAGTCCCATTCTCCAAAAAAAAAAGAAAAAATCTTACACAGTTATTTTACTTTAAGTTTGTAAGCTGCTATACAGAAAATATATGCCTCTATGACCACCTCTGTTCCAAATTAGTTTGTTTCTTATATGGAAATAAATCGTATGAAACTTATCACAGGACTACAAAATCTCCAGCTGTTCTTCCTGAAACAATACCTGCATGAAAAAAAAAACCAAAACCAACCCTGCATCCATGAAAAAAGAAAGTATTTTTTAAACTGTTCCCCAAACTCAGTAACAGGCCTGCCTCAAGGATAAACTCTCCCATTCAAGCTCATACTTGGCAGCAATGTTTTTTTTTATCCCTCACTGCTGCTTTTTATACCCTTAAGCTATCCTGCAGGCAAACCCTCTGTTTGTCCTTTCCACTATATGAAAAAAAAAAAAAAGGTACAGATGAAGAGATGACAACAGAGTTTTTCCCTCACGTTTCCCAAAATAAAGATGTTTCATTAGTCAGAGAAAAAACAAACAAACAAACAACAGGGAGGTTAATTACTCTGGATCATTCTGGTCATAAGACAACTAAAATTTCAATACCCCACCCTATGGGTTGTTTTTTCCAGTTTTACTGATTCCAAAAGAGAAATACGCAAGGCAAAGAAATTATGTTCAGATAAAACAGATGCATCTATTTTACTAAGAATCATCAAATACTATAATTTATTTGTTCTGATGTTCCTTAAACATAACAAATGAAAGTGCTAGACAGAAGAGAGGTCTGAAAATCCAACTTTCTTGATGCAAGGGTAAGGCCATCCAAAAGTCACTGATGTTGGTAGCCCATGGCCGGTATCAAAGTTTCGCAGCTAAGTTTTCTAAGCTTAGCTTCTGCTAAGATTTCCCACCTTGAAGAACCTGAAAACTCTGAAGTGACAGATCAGCTCTAGACAGAACTGAATCTTCTAGGCCTTCAAAGCCCTTCATCCTGGACCCACAGTGTAGATGGACACCTAGAAACATTACTTTGGTTCCCAAGGGACTGGCCAGGCGAGATTTAGTAAAATTCCCCAAGGGCTGGTAAGAGTCTGTCCAAACTGTCACATTTACATAGCACATCCTGGTCCAGGAAACACAAATAATAATAAAAAAAAGCAACAGAGGCTGACCACATCTTCCTTGCGAGAACTTCAGGAATGTTCCTAGTATTAGAAAAAACGGGAAATTTCTCAAAAACTGTCTGCATAGGAAAAGTCTTTTTCTAAAGACTTTTTTTAAAAAGCGCTTGAAATTCATTAAAGATGGAAGAAGACACTACACACGGCATGCAAACACTTTGTAGCTGTGCTTACATCCTAAATACATATTTTCAAGCACTTCCAATAATACAAGGTTTCTTTTTGGTCCACCCAGTTTAGAAAAAGGTATTTGAAATATGGCAATTCTAAGATGACTATAAAATTTGGGGAATGTGCTTTTTTTGCTAACCAGATTTGAATTTAAGAAAGACAACAGGATGAACAAAAATCAATCCTGCTGCATTTTCTTGTTCTAAATGTGGCAAGACAGCCTCCAGCATTAAATTATGTTTAATATAGAAGAGCGTTCGATTCCAACACGCCAGCGGTCTGTTGTTTTGAAGGGACATTGAGCCACACACCTAACTTCGAGCAGCCGCGGACCACCAAAAGAAAGCGACCTTCAGGCCGCTTCCTCACCGGGAGCTCCCTGCGGAGCAGCTCCCCGGGGC